>NW_012098876.1:3353144-3366608 GCF_000951045.1 Mandrillus leucophaeus | reverse complement strand
CAGGCTTGAGCCACCGAGCCTGGTCACATTGGCTTTAATTCAAAGTCACCACTCCATTAGCACCTAACGAGAGAGTCAGCCTGTCCTTTGAAGTTTTGAGGCCAGGCATTGACTTCTCTTCTCTAACTGGCAAAGTCCTAGATGCATCTTCTTCCAATATAAGGATATTTCATCTATATTGAAAATCTATTGTTTAGTGTAGCCACCTTCATAAATTATCTTAGCTAGATCTTTTAGATAACTTGCTGCAGCTTCTGCATCAGCACATGTTTCTTCACTTTGCAGTTTTATGTTATAGAAACAGCTTGTCTCCTAAAACCTCATGAAGCAAACTGCTAGTTTCCAACTTTTTCTCGGCACCTTTCTCTCACCTCTCCTAGCCTTCGTAGAATTGAATAGAGTTAAGATCTTGCTCTGGACTAGGCTTTGGCATTAAGAAATGTAGCTAGTTTGATCTTCTATCCAGACCACTAAAACTTTCTCCAGATCAGCAATAAGGTGGTTTTGCTTTCTTATCGTTCATGTGTTCACTGCAGTTGCATTTTAAATTTTCATCACGAACTTTTCTTTTGCATTAACAGCTTGGCTAACTGGTACAAAGGCCTAGCTTTCAGACTATCTCGACCTGTGACATGTCTTTCAGACTAAGCTTAATTATTCCTAGCTAATATTTGCTAGAAGGAAGTGTATATTTAAAGCTGTGAGGGTATTTATAATGAATAATGATAATATTATTCCTTGTAGGCATAGTAGGGATGATATTCGGTGTGACTGATAGATTAATACTCCCAGAAGTGATATAGCAAATGCTAATGCAATATTTATGTAAATAGAGGGCATTTGGTAGGTATGGGTATCATAATCTAATGAGTCAAAATCATTTATTTTTGTTTAAACTACTTACCAATTCAGTTTTCAGGTTTCAAGTGAAAGACAGGCAATTCTTTCTTTCACCTGAACACTTAGAGGTCATTGTAGGGTTGTTAATTGGCCTAATTTCAATCCTGTTGTATCTCAGGAAATGGTGAGGCCTGAGGAGAAAGAAAGAGATGGGGGAACGTCTGGTCAGGAAGAGTCAGAACATACATTTATCAATTCAGTTTGCTGTCTTAAATGAGTGCTATTCATGGTGCCACAAAACATAAATATTATAGATCACAGATTACCATCACAGATAAAATAACAATAATAAAGCTTGAAATATTGTGATAATTACCAAGGTGTGACACAGAAGAAGGAAGGAAGGAAGGAAGGAAGGAAGGAAGGAAGGAAGGAAGGAAGGAAGGAAGGAAGGAAGGAAGGAGGAGGGAGGGGGAAAGAAAGGAAAGAAGAGGAGAAAAAGGGAAAGGGAGAAAGAAAGAGAAGGAGAAATGGATGACAAAGGTGGCAGGGAGAAAGGAAGGAAAGAAGAGGCAGAGGGCTGTGTCAAAATTGTCCTGAAATCAATTTTGTCTCTTCTTTTACTTTATTGGCAAACAAACAAACACAACAACTAACTCTATAGCATATACAGAATGGAATATGAGGTTTTTCCCAGAAATGGAAATGTGCTAACACTGTTGTTTTTGGCATATTATGCTTTTCACCAAAGAATTTAGCAAAAATTTTAAGAAGGTTAAGTTTTATAGAACCCTCACCTAAGCCTATTTGAAACTAAGCTGACCAAATGACATAGTGATGCAATTCGGTGTCTGTACCCATAATAACCACATCTATCAAATACATATTGTCAGATATTGTTGCAACAGTAGAATTTTTGATGACTCTGGATTTAATTAGTACATCATTTGGATCTTCGAAATCATTTTATACATCCAAGTTTTTTGCAACATCAATTGGCATGATTTGTACCCTCTGCTTTTTTTTTTTTTTTTTAAGTAATCACAAGGGATTGTACGATCTAATCTTAATGTTGAGGATACGAAGTTATTCTTTTTCTTCAACTTCTTTAAATATTAGCAACTATTTCACAGGCAGTCTTAAGCAATGTCATTGATTTACCAGTGACAGCAGCCAAATCTCACTTAGGAAATAATGGTCAATGCCTCTCAATCATCCATAAATGGAGTTGACCTAATGCTAAACTAAGCTACAAGATAAGAGGGCCATTGAAGAAACTTCTAACACAGATGGTCAAAGCAATTCAAGTATTACATAATCCTCTATCTTCCTCCACCAAATCATCAAAGTTTCCAAACGGTCAAGCCTTTCACTTTTTTCTGAGTTGTCTGAGTGACAGGATATGCTTGAGATTTCCCACATTTCAAAACTTGTGTTTAAATGCGATTTCTCCATGCATGATGAGTAATCAAATATTTACACCTAGTAAATATTCCCTGCAAATTTTTTTTTTTAACACATCAAAACACACTGTGGTAATACTATTCTCCTTAATGCCAATGGCACAACAACAAAAAAGAAATCCTGGAAGGGAAGACTTTTTCTCCAAGTCAATTTAAAACGTCCTTATTCATTTTAAATATTTCATTGCATTAATTTTTCAAAGCAACAAAACAAATATTCATCAAATGAAACTAAGCATGACCCCCCTCAGATGGGTACATCTGTTGCTTTCCTGCTGTGTCCCTGAATAATTCATTTTAATACATTTAAAGTATACACTTCATTAAAACGATCTACACTCTTTTACATATAAAATTTACATTGATGAAAACAAAAATGAAAGCTGTTAGAAAGCCAATCCTAAAATTTTGTTACTCCTTGTGATTTATATCTAGCTGTCTCTATTTGCTCCTACAATGATGGTATAAAGGCATCTCCACACCCTCTGGCCCATTGGGAGCTTTAGTTATATCAGTAAATAGGTGGGAAAAGTTAGCTGATATATTTTGATACTCTTTTCCCACAGCCTTTGTTCCTCATGGACAACTTCAACAAGATTTATAGTCAGTGTTTGTCCATTTTAGCTCCCTCTGCTCACATCACATAATAGATGCACCACGTATACTGAATGGCATTTAGGAATCAAAGCCAACACAGAGAATACTAATCAGTGTTAACTTCTTGAAAATTAATCAATTTGTGCTGGTCTGATGCAGTGCAGGGAAAAATATTCAGTTTTATTCACTCCCTGCCCTTTTGAACTCTGTTAACTGATTATCTAAATGGTTTTCAGAAAGGCGTTAATATTTTTTTTACCATTATAGCATTTCCCCCTCCTCCATTTTTATGGTTATGTCTTAAGTCAGGAAGGGAGAGGAGGGAAGGGGTGGAGACAAGAGGAGAGAGGATGAGAGAAAAGAGTTTAGCAGTTAAAGACACAGTATTAAGTATTCCCTTTAAAGAAACTTGCTTTCTATAAATATGTTATTGGAAAAAACATATTCATATGTCTTACACATAAAGTTTGAATGACATAGAACCAAATATAAAATAATTTATGAGATATTTTCTATGTAAGACTTTGTCACAATATTTGACAATTGTCACTATTGCTACTTATTAGAAAAAAGGCTATACATCATAAAATCATCAAATTTCAAAGGTTATATACAAGAACTATACTATTACATACAATTTTATATTAATAACTAATCATAGCAATGCAGTTTTAGAACTCTGTAGTATTTTTTTCCTGAGGATCCAGAACAATTTCTGTTTATTCAATAGTGTACTTTTTTTTTTTTTTTTTGAAAAGTAAAGTGTAAAAACAAAGCAAAACAAAACCTTTTCTTTTAATGGTGACTGGTTGACGTCTTACTTTATAGAAAGCAGTCTCTGAGAACACACGTTTTTTCCATATCACAATATTTTGCTCTTTTATATGATTTGTCAAATTTTCTGAGTTCATGTGACCCTTTTGTCAGGAGAAAAATTACCTGAAACTACATACCTAGTATCTCACTGCTTACTTCCCCACCTGTTCCCTTCCCTCATGAGCACATGAGCACATGCGACACACACACACACCCGTAACCAGAATAAATAAAGTGGGTCATAACAGTTGTACTATTGAAAGGCAGTGTAAGTTAATATGCTACTATAGGCTAGTATGAAGAAGTTTTACATTATTTATTTAAAGCCGTATCAAAAGCCAAAACTGTAATGTTTCTTATGTTGAAACAGGAATGGAGGTCAGTTCCAGGTTACTAGGAAACTCCACTGTGGTTTAACTGTGTTACTAGTACCAAACTTGAAGAATCTTTTTTTTTTTTTTTCTTTGAGACAAAGTCTCACTCTGTTGCCCAGGCTGGAATGCAGTGGTGTGATCTCTGCTCACTGCAACCTCTGTTTCCTGGGCTCAAGCAATTCTCCTGCCTCAGCCTCCTGAGTAGCTAGGGTTACAGGCGCCTACCACCATGCCTGGCTAATTTTTGTATTTTTAGTAGAGATGGCATTTCACCATGTTGGCCAGGCTGGTCTCGAACTCCTGACCGCAAATCATCTGCCTGCATTGGCCTCCCAAAGTGCTGTGATTAAAGGCGCAAGCCACCGCGCCTGGCCAAAATCATTGCTCTTAATCTTAACTTCCTGGCTTGTGAAAGAAAATCCAAATATTTCATTTATTTTTTCTTCCTCATTTATAAGCTAAGTTTTTCTGTGCCATAAAAGAAAAAACATTCGAAAGCAAATTCCTTCTCAGTGTATTTATTTTATGACACAGTAAAATATGGTGGCTTTATAGAAATTTCTGCTCTTTTTCTCATGCCTTACAAAGCATAAGTGGGAAGACGCTAGGCCTTAAAGACTGGCGTGGGTTCAAATTATACCACTTCTCTTTACCAGCTCTTTCATCTTAATTTCCTGATCCATAAAATCAGGCCATTCGTACCTACATTTTGGGGTTGTTGTGAGAATTGTAGCATATATGTATATTCAATAAATGGGAGCTGCTGTAATATTTATTGACTTTTAGGATTAAGTTGTCCACAGCTTCCAACATCTCCCCTTTTCTTTTTTTGAAACTCCCAAACTATCATTTGAAAGACAATATGCATTGTGGATATTTTGCATCATGGATGTTTAGGCCTGGAAAGTGTGCTTATTTTTTCTAGTGTTTTTGTACCCCTGTAACACTCTTACTCTATTGTTAAAACCTGACAGCAAGGCTGAGTATAAACCAGGAGCCCTTAGGAATATCAGATTAAGGATCAGCCCAGGAATCTACTTTATGGGCTATTTGCTCACATACTGCTGTTTATCTATCTGACCAGGCAGTGACAAAGTCAATACCACCAACCACAGTCTTTCTTCTATGGATTCTTAGAAGACTTTCTACTGTTTCTCATATTATATGAACAGCAAAGCTGACCTTTAGACCAAGGGTATGGATAAATGTATCTATTGTTTGTATAACATAACCCCGGTTCTTACAGCAGAAAAAAAAAAAAAAAATGCTCAATTATTTGATTGTTTTGATAGCGGCGTTTTAAAGGTTCTAGATTAGCACAATACTTACTTAAACATAACCCATGATCATTTTAACGTGCATTGTCCAAAGAACATTGTTTGTGCCTGACAAATAGCATGTGCCCACATGTCAATGAAATAAAGCAAGTTATTTTAGCTTACATGCCCAATTTGTTTATGCCCTATTTGTAACATGCTACTTATTTTACTTTTAGTCTAAAGCCTTGCATATCAATATCTAGTTAGAAGTAAGTTTGGCTGTGGCTAAAATTCTGACAGAGAAGAGGGACAGGTGATTGGTGGCCTAGTAGAGTTAGGGCAGTCTGATATAAATGAAAAAATTAGCATCCAGTGCAGTTGTTAACATTTATAAAATGGGTATGTGTATGTTCATACATTTTATCCTTACTACAAGACCCTTTCTGCCCTTAAGATGCAGCACTCTGAATGGTGAATACTGAAAACACAGACTCTTGATTGAGCCGAGGGAGTTGGAAGTGACAGGACAAGAAAGGAGGCTGACTTTCTGAAAATATGACGAATGGCTTTATCAGAGAGCCCCACTACTATAGCTCTCTGATGCGATTCTATTTGATACTCTCAGCCCGTTAAGGCAAGAGAGTAATGTCCACCTTGGGCAAATGAAGAAGCTGAGGCTCAGGGAGAATAAATGACATAGCCAAGATCCTGCCAAATCCCCTTCCCTTTTCACTAGTTATATAGAATCAGAAAACATAAGTTGTAGTTTCATTCTGCCATTTTCCTTAAGGACTTCAGAAAATCCGTATTTTCACCTGTATAATGTATGGTAAAAACCCACTGCTATGGTTATGTTTCTTGCATTATTTTTTAGATTGAAATTAAATGGTGACTCTGAAGATGCTTCATGAAAATTTCAAAATACTGAATACAAAACATTACCTAAATGGCAAAATAGAATACCCTGCTTCTGCCCATCCCCATCACAACATAACACGAATAGTTTCCATTAAGAGGAAATCTGTGGACAAAGGGGTGTTAAAAGATAAAAGCTAGAATTCATTGGAGCACCTGTCACCTACCTTAATAGTTTGCAAACTGGTTGTAGTGTTTAAAAGAATAAAGCCAAAAGATGTATTTCACGAACACACATTTTACATAATATACAGGTGTAATATGTCAAATTGGTGGGTTCTTGGTCTCACTGACTTAATGAAGCCTTCGTGGTGAGTGTTACAATTCTTAAAGATGGTAGTCTGGAGTTTGCTCCGTTACAGTTCTTAAAGATGGTAATCTGGAGTTTCTTGCTTCCAGTATTCAAACGCATCCAGTTTCTTACTTCTGGTGGGTTCCTGGTCTCACTGGCTTCAGGAGTGAAGCTGCAGACTTCCCCAGTTTGTATGACAGCTCACTTAGTATTACAGCTCATCAAGGTAGTATAGATCTAAAGAGTAAACAGCAACAACATTTACTGTAAAAACCTAAAACACACACGTTCCCACAACTCGAAAATGACCCCAGCAGATGGCCGCTAGCTGGGCCAGGGAAGCCTGCTTTTATTCTCTTATCTGGCCCCACCCACATCCTGCTGATTGGTCCATTTTGCAGAGAGCTGATTGGTTCATTTTACAGAGAGCTAATTGGTCCATTTTACAGAGAGCTGATTGGTCCGCTTTGACAGAGTGCTGATTGGTCCATTTTGACAGAGTGCATTTACAATCCCTGAGCTAGACATAGAGTGCTAGACAGAAAAGTTCTGGAAGTCCCTACTAGGTTAGCTAGATGCAGAGTACTGATTGGTGTATTTACAAACCTTGAGCTAGACACAGAGTACTGATTGGTGTATTTACAAACCCTGAGCTAGACACAGAGTGCTGATTGGTGTGTTTACAATCCTTTAGCTAGACAGAGTGCTAGACAGAAAAGTTCTGCAAGTCCCCACTAGGTTAGCGAGATACAGAGTACCGATTGGTGTATTTATAAACCTTGAGCTAGACACAGGGTACTGATTGGTGTATTTACAATCTCTTAGCTAGAGATAAAGCTTCTCCAAGTCTGCACTAGACCCAGGAGCTCAGCTGGCTTCACCTAGTGGATCCGCACCAGGGCCGCAGGCGGAGGTGCCTGCCCGACCCGTGCAGTGCACCCACACTCCTCAGCCTTTGGGCAATTGATGGGACCAGGCGCCTTGGAGCAGTGGAGCAGGGGACGGCACTCGTCGGGGAGGCTTGGTCCCTGTGAGGGAGCCTACTGCGGGCGGGGGGTCCGGGGTTGTTTCAGGCATAGCAGGGGGCAGGTCCTGAGCCCTGCCCGGTGGGGAGGCAGCTGAGGCCCTGCGAGAATTCAAGCATAGCCTGGGCTGGCCAGCACTGCGGGGGGACCTGGTGCACCCTCTGCAGCTGCTGGCCCAGGTGCTAAGCCCCTCACTGCCCAGGGTCAGCTGTGCTGGCTGGCCACTCCGAGTGTGGGGCCGCCGAGCACACACCCACCCAGAACTTGCGCTGGCCCATGAGAGCACGGGCAGCCCCGGTTCCCGCCCGCGCCTCTCCCGCCACACCTCCCCGCAAGCAGAGGGAGCCGGCTTCGGCCTCGGCCAACCGAGAGAGGGGCTCCCATAGTGCCATGGCAGGCTGAAGGGTTCCTCAAGCGCCACCAGAATGGACGCTGAAGCCGAGGAGGCGCGGAGAGTGAGGGCTGCTAGCATGTTGTCACCTCTCAATTACACTATATATTATATGTGTACTGTTATATGTAATACATTAGATATGTAAAATGTATAATGTGTGTTGAAATATAGACACAAATATACACACACACATTTAAACAATCTCAAGCTACAGAAAAATTGCAAGTGAAGAATAAGAAACATTTTTAAATCACTTGAGAGCAAGTTACTGGTATGGTATATTCTCAAGAAACTGCAATTATTGTAATAATTATCAAATGAGTAATTATAAAGAATTTAATCACATTTAATTTGGCAATATTTTATGCATCCAGAGTGCAATGTAGGCTATTTTATTCTTCTATCTGTATTTTTTTCTAAACTGCTTCTGATATTTTATAAAATTCATACAAAATCATTAGAGAACTCCTAATCCAAATCCAGCATCACAGATAAGGAAATTTATACCAAGTTAAGTCATTTTCCCAGGACCACCAGGTTGCATGTAAATCACTTTATACAAGCAGATTTGACAAAACTTGGTATTTTAACTGCTGCTCTCAAAAAAATGTAAGACTGAAATTCTTCGTGTTCTTTCTCTTCAAAGTGGTTTAGGCATATTCATGTTTGATATAAAACTAAAAGAAAAAAATGCTGACAAGTGAAATATATACAAATGTCAGTGTAGAAGCCATTGGTTTAGAAGATGATATTAGGGAAATTAACGGAGGAAAACAGAATCACAAAACAGGCCCAAATAATGTATAATTAGCTTTATAATATCTAAACTTAGATCCTATTTGCTTTAATCTTACATGCCAAGTAACTCAAAGGCACCTAGAGCTTGGTAAATGGCTAAAAAGAACCCAGTATGTATTTTAATATTGATAACAGAGGCTAAAAATTATATATACTATGTGCCAATCATTGAGATTCAACTCTACTGTTTTAATACTCTTAAGAAATGATAAAATCTGATTTTACGACACAAAGCTTATACTTCAACACTCTGAGTTGTGTATGTTTTTTAAAAATGCTGTCTTATCTTCCTCTTTATTTCTGGAAACTAGGAATAGGCTAGTTGTTCTTGGAAATTTCACTCTATTTCTGATTTCTTCCTTGTCAAAAAGTCAGTTTGTTCACATGCAGAGCATAAATGAAACCTCAATTTGCATAATGCCTTAAATGACAAAATGAATCTGTGATTTTTTTCTTACATATAAATAAAGATACCAGTTGCTTTAAATGGTTTAATCAATAACATAGCTTACCACAGTTTACCATGCTTTCTGGGCAAAGAATCTGTGTGCGTGTGTGTGTGTGTGTGTGTGTGTCAAAATTCTGTTGAAATTCCGAGTGATATGTACTGAATTAGTTTAATTCCGTGTTCTGAAACTACTACTACTAGTATTTGTTAAATTATCTGTTCTATGTTTGAATAAGGTTAGATTTCTAAGTTTAATCATGTATTGCATAACGACCTCTTGGTTAATGATGGACTGTGTATATGATGGTGGTCTCATATTATAATGGAGCTGAAACATTTCTATTGTCTAGTAACATTGTAGCCATCCTAATGTCCTAGCACAATTCTCTACTTACATGTTATTGGTGATGCTGGTGTGAACAAATCTACTGGACTTCCAGTCATATAAAGGTATAGCAATACAATTACGTATAGTACAGAATACTTGATCATGATAATAAATGACTGCATTAATGGTTTATATATTTTCTATGCTATACTTCTTATGGTTATTTGAGAGTGCACTCGTTGTACTTATAGAAAAGAAAGGTGATGGTAAATAGCCTCAAGCAAGTCTTTAGGGAAGTATTTCAGAAGAAGGCATTGTTATCATAAGAGATGACAGCTCTATGTACGTTATTGGCCCTGAAGATCTTCCAATTGGACAAGATGTGGAGAGCAAAGACAGTGATGTTGATGATCCTAACCCTGTGTAGGCCTAGGGTGATATGCATATTTGTGTCTTAGTTTTTAACAAAAAAGTTTAAGCAGTATAGGTAATAATTTTAAATAAATAGAAAACCACCTATGGAATAAGGATATTAAGAAAGAATTATTTTTTGTAAAGCTGTACAGTGTTTGTGTTTTAAGCTAAGTGTGATTACAAGAGAGTCAAAATTTAAAAAGATTGAAGTTTATAAGCTAAAAAAGTTACAGTAAGCTGTTTATTGTTAAAGAAAGAAAAATATGTTTTATAAAGTAAATGCAGCCTAAGTATACAGTAGTATACAGCAATGTTCTAAGCCTTCACATTCACTCACCACCCACCCACCGACTAACCTGGAACAACTTTCAGTTATGCAAGCTGCATTCCTGGTAAGTACCCTATACAGGTGTGCCATTTTTAATACTGTATAACATATTTTTACTGTACTATTTTGTGTTTTCCACACTAATTTTTGTTCAAAATATATGAGAATAATGAAAAGTAGCTTGTTCTTTTTCATTCCAGAGCATAATTGATTGTTTAAAACCTATTTGCTGCATGAATCATATTTCCCTTCTCAGAGAACTCAAAACCTGTAGGTAAAACTAGAACCTCAGAAAAAGAACCCAGACAAAAAGTAAAAATAGTTTAGAAGAATAGAAATCATTTTAACCACTCATTTATTTATTATCATTTTTATATCACTATGTCACTGTGCAAGTATTTCACATCAGCTAAATGACAAAATGCTTCAGCTATGAGCTCTCCCCTTGATTGTCTAATCCAATGAAAAAGAACCTAGACACAGGTAGTCTGATCTGATAGATAATCGAAAAGTTATGCACAAAACTGTGTTTTAAAATGTACCATATTTTGTGCAAAATTGTGCTGCAAATTTAGGATTATTTTGCACTTCCTATTGACCGTATCAACTGATGGAGTTTTGATGGATAGTGAGGAAAGCCAGCACAATTTTTAAATCTGCTTGAGTAAGCCTCACACTCAGAAACGAGCACAGAGTCTACAAATAAAATGCAAATTTTATGTAGCAAAGAAATAGAATCCAGCCTATTATATCATGGCTCATTAATAATTATTACAAGGTAATGTCAGGTTTCTGGACTGTGGTAAATTCTCTCTCGCTTTATTCAAGTATGTCATGAATTCTATTTCTTACAGCACCTACTGAATATTATTTGTTGAGTCTGGAATGTTGATCAAGGAGCTATGCTTTTCAGTCTATTATTTTTCACAAATTAACTATTTGCAGTTGCTTTTTCAAAGAGGATTGGGATTCTTTTGCCATGTTGTTGCAATAGATTTTTTCCAATATTATAAACATCTGAGTCCTGAACATCTGTATTTACTTTCAAATGTCAAAACTCATCTACTTTGACTATATGCATTATTAATCTGTAAGTTGGTTGCCTGTGAAAATATATGCTTCAATTTACAAGTAGACAATTAAGCAGGAAATCTTTTAGAAATAGAGAAACAAATAACATGACTGGGCTGTAACAGGTTCAAAGGAAAAAGAAAACAAGTGAAAATACCTGTAACAAAATAGTAAGAACATAGAACTGTCAGTATCAAGATTGTTTTTCACATTGCAACGGGACAAAAATGTTACTGTCTCACTAACTAAGCAACTGTCTTTTTCTTCTCTGCATAAATCCAGCCTCTAAGCTTTTCCAAATCCTTTTCAGAATGAAGCAGGAATTCTCATACATTAATAAACAAAAGAAATATGATTACTGCCAAGACAGAACATCTTATTGGAGGGTGATTTTGCACCGTGTATTAAAATTTAAAATATGCATAACCTCTTGACCCAACAATCTTATATGCAGAGTTCTGTCCCACAGAAGTCATAGCACCTGTACATACAGATGTTTGTACAAAGATACTGCAGCATTGTTAGTAATATAAAAAACTGGTATTATAACTCAGATGTCTTTCAATGAGAAAATGATTTTTAAAATGTTTCAGTATACAATGGAGTACTACACAGATATTTAAAAAGAAATGAGATGGTGATATGGTGACTTGGAAAGATGTTCTCCAGCATATTGTTATTTAAAATAAGCAAGTGTAGATCGTGAGATGAAGCTCAATGCCATTGTAAAAATAAAATACTAAAACATTAAAAAGTACTATGTGAAGGAGTGTGTGTGTGTGTGTGTGTGTGTGTGCAATATCTAACTATATTTGGGCAATGGAAAATAGTAATTTCTTATTCTAAATTCTAATTATTTTCTTCCTCTTTTTTTTTCCTCCATCTTAACTTGAAATTTCATTTTTTCCCCGTCATAAGTGAAATTGTCTTTATATGCAAAACCAAGTGCAGTTTTCCTAATTTAATATTAACAACACTTGAGTCAAAGCTGTCGTAACCCACATACCACATTGATTGGGTGGATTACTGCTCCAACACCAGGTTTACTGTAGAGTATAGTAATCCATGGTTTATGGCATTTAACTCTCATTATTTACTCAAAGCAGTTAACAGGTCACCATTTGGTTATCACCATGCTTCAGGATCACAGGCTACTTGGGACCCTTTTTGTTGTTCATTTTTTTCTGTTAGCTATGCCAGCAGATAATATTCATATTTTAATACTTCTGTAGCTAAGCATCAAAGCCGCATAACTTCTACAGCCTTTCTCCTTCCTGCTATTTGCTCACTGACCTTTTACAGATTTAATTATTTATACCCAATTTGGCTTCTTCTCTTTTTCTTTTTGCCTATTAATGTATCTAATGTAGAACTGATATTGTGAACCACACAATGGAAAGTGCTGTAGGAAATCTCTCACCTTCTAAAGCCAAGTGACAAATGAAAAGGAAAATGCCAAAGGATTTCGCAATTTGAAACAGAGTGGTAAAATAAGGATGCATTGCTGAGGTTATGGTGTAACACACTCATTTCCTCCCTGGCGGGAAGGATTTTACATAATACCTGGAGTAGATCTTCTGATCAGATATATAGGAAAGTACCCAAGAATACTATTGATCTCCTACTCCAGCATCACTCTAAGAATGGGCTAAATAATTTAACATCTGGTTGACCTTCAGTCTTAAAACATTACAGTATGCTCCACCCTGTCACCTCCTTGATTGTCACTTAGACCTGCTCAATTGTTTTAAGAATTATAAATTATAAAGAGATAAAAGAATAAGAAAAGCCCTAGAAATGGGTAGAATCTGTCCATTGGATACCGTGGCTTGAAAAGAATTATAATGATAATAGCAATCCTGATATTTTAATAAAATTTAGACTTTATTTCAAAAGATATCATAGGAACTCCTGCTGAATTATGTTCAGTTAAGGACAATAAGGAAAAATGATTAGTGAGGAAACATTGATCCTAAATGTGATTTGTCACAGTGATGGAAAAGAAATCTAAATGTGTATTCTCCTTATTTTTCCTTAAATATGAAATTATCCCAATATCTAGTTAGTACTGATTTGCGTTTCTTTCTTTTTTTTTTTTTTTT
>NW_012098876.1:3347115-3352879 GCF_000951045.1 Mandrillus leucophaeus | reverse complement strand
TGTTATGCGAAATTAATAATTTATCTAAAAATCCTTTTTTAAAAGTTCATTGGAGAATTTCATTCTTGTTATTTTGCTTTCCTTATTATAATAAGGACTACAACTACATAGAAATGATTTGAAGTATGAGTTATGTTTTCACTGACAGCACTATGATCAGAGGGGAAAAAAAGATCCTGTTAAAATACCTAAGTTTACTTTTGTTTCTTTTATCATGGGCAGTCTCTATGTGTGTGCATGTTAAACCAACTGAGCATTTGCGCATGCACATGTGTGTATACCTTTTTATTCTAGGTGAGACAATAAATCGTTGATAGTAACAGGGTCTTCAACTATGTGAATACTTCTGCCAATGCAATTTTCATTACTAAACTTAAATTTTATCATATATTTGATTGATAAATGTTTGTTTTTTGTTTGTTTGCTTTAATAGAAGGCAAATAGTTCATTTCAGAGCTTACATCTTTTGCTCTTGCAAGGCTGTCCCTATCTTCTCACATATTTTTTTTTAGGAATTAGGAGAAAGTACCTGTTTCTGAGCAATTCTCTCTAAGGTTTGATGACTGTAATGATTAACAGTATAGACTGACATTTCCTGTGAAGACAGCAGTTTAGGCTGACATGCTTTCTCATGTATGAAGAATATAACTTTCAGTTTAGGAATTTTAGAGGAAGGAAAAAAAGTACCTAAGAAACACCTGTTTCAAGTAAAAATTCTATCACTACTTCCCCACCATCATGGTCCTTAAATTTTCTTTTCATTGATTAGATATTTTCAAATTTTGTTTTACTTCATTTTACTATGATATTGACATGGCGTGTGAAGGAATTTGCTTGTATTCTTATCAAAGAAGCATCGTTTTCAATTTAAATAGGTCATTATGGCTAGAAATCTAAAGAAATAGCATGGTTCCTTCATTATGGTATATGCTTGGTTAATAGAAGTAATTATTTTCATCTTTATTATAATTTGACACAATGTTTCCTTTTAAAAAAAAACAGTGATCTTAGAAAATAATTTAGGTGGATAAGAACAAGAGACATGATGAGTAATGTCTAATTAGAGGTAGGTGACCTTTTAAGCTCTAACAACATTCTCTACATCTCCAGTTATAATTATTTTTATTTCTAACTTAAAAATTAAACTAATTATGTATTATGCAGGGAGCATTAGATACTTATATGTCAGTGCAGCTTATTTCTAATTAATGGATGGTTGAAATCTTCAAACTACCTTGGACCTGTTTGGCATTTGAAGAATCTCCTTCCAGATGACATTTCAAATGCACATAAAAACACACGTACACATATGCATATGTGTGTATGTGTGTTTCCACACATTTTTATTCTAGAATAAGGCCATAGTAATAATTAAAGTAATTATATTTCTCTTAACAGTCTTGAAAGCTTTTTTCCAAGTAACAGGCTCATGATATACTGAGTTTTTTTGTTGTTGTTGTTGTTACATTTGGTTTTTAGAACATACTAATATTGATTTATTTTTTAGAAACCAATAGAAAATACACCAAAGTAATAACAAAATCTCTCCTAGTAGAGAAGCCTATTACTTACTTTTGAGGTATGTATATTTTCCCAAACTCATTTCTTTGATAATGAACATTGTCTCCATAAAATTGCATTATCGAATAGTTTGTGGCATCTGATCCCAGGATAATTCTTTCTCTTAAGTCTAAATTCAAGTCTAAATCCTGTGGCACTGGGGTTAGGGTAAAAAAGATGGAAGAAAGGCAAATATTTTCAGTCCCTAGGAACATGAGGGCATTTTTTTTCTCTCTCTGTGGTGGTGTAATCTTCAGGTAATCGCTAAAGATTGGGGCTCTCCTTGGGGCTCTCTAGTGTGGTCTTTTGGAGCTGCTCCACTTCACAGTTCCATGACCTGCAAGAGTTATCTCCAGGTCCACCTGTACTGGCCCAGCTACCATCCTGGGGCATGCCTGGAAGCCCACACAGCCTCTGGCAGCTGTCCAGTAAGCAGCCTTCTTGATTGGTGTACAGCAGGACAGCCCAGACTGGCTCTCTTCTGTGATGCTAACTACATTTATTCTACAAATATTTTGAGCAACTTCTATGAGCTTGGTTCTATTCTAGGTTCTTGAGATTCATTAGCGCAAAGCCACAAACAAACCCTTGCTTTCATGGAGTCTACATTCTAAGGACTCATAGGAAACGCATGTATCTTTACCATGCCGAAGAGAAGGCATGAGACTGCTTCAAAACTTCTTCCCTCTCTCCTGTTATTCCATCCAGTTATTTATTCTCTCCCACTAAATTACACATTGCTCAGATAATCAAATGCCCACACTAAGCAGATGTCCAACCAGTGATTCAAATCTCCGTGTCTGTTTCTCAAAGTTACTCCTAAATCTTTTGTCCATTAGGATAAAGATGAGTGTCCTCAAAAATGTTCTTTTTTTTTTTTTTTTTCCCCCTCACTTCCCCAGACTTCCTGCATTAATTTGAAGTTAGGTTGAGGAGCTAACCATGGTTGCTGGTGATTGCTGAGGGTATGTTCTGCCATTTCTTAGGAACTTGTGGAAGAGCTTGGCCTTTTTATGAATGCGTATGACACTATACATTTTGTCCCCAGATTTGGGCCCTACATGTCAATCCCTGTGCAATAGAAAAAGTCATGTTTGGTACTTTGTTGTAAGTCCATATTTTATGATAGAAATAGACATAAGATGTTAACATGGAATTTCTTAAAGTGGGGTTTCAAGTTCCACTGAGATATTTGACAGGACAGTTAGGATACAAAGTGAGTGTGAGTCAGATGTCCTCCCCTCCCTAACACATGGAATTACAGTGAAAATGGTTCCAAGAATGTGATAACATTTTTGGATACAAACCCCTTACATAAATTAGAAATGTAAGAATAGGTCATAGAGAAAAGAGAAGGGAGGGATTGGTTAAAAGATATCTTGGGAGGGAGGGATTACCTGTGAATCTTTCCCCTCCCACAACCTCCACTCCTACCTTTAAGGAAAGGCTTAGTGAGGAGAGTTTTAAAGAGACCCTCACTGAGTGCATTGATATGTTTGTCCTCTTGTTGGAAGACTCTGGGTATTGGTACTTGACTTAGATTCAAAAAAGCTAAAAGCACTTTCTCTGCCCTGTTTCCCAAAATCTAGAGGGTTAGGTAAGACTGACCAACTATTTTGGTTGCAAAAGCAGGAGACTGATGCTGAGTTGGAATCCAGTCTGCCCACCTAAAACTTGGACTGGAAAGCATATTTAAAGCTCGGTTAGATGCAAAGGTTTGACTCTTACTTGGAATTTGCATTTGAAGTATTAAAATGAAAATAGTTTTATTGATAAAAGTGAGAAAGAGTTTTTCTTTTTCCTGACAGTAACCAGGAAAGTCTAGAGCATGCATTTGCCGATGCCTTCTCGGTGTATGGGAAGATGATGTCTCCACTGCATGAATAAAGTTCAATGAGATGGCAGAATATATAAATAAATTGCATTGTCATTATACTTTGAGTATTGATTTTTCAGCTTGCTAATCTTATGTGCATCTGTGTGTGCATATCACAGATGTACATGTAGATACATATGCATATATAAAATGATATTATATATTATATATTGCTTTAGTGCCTGTTATATTCATCCAGTAGTGTATCATGAACTTATTTACATAAATATATGCATTTTAATGTTTCATTTGCCATGATATTTAACTAATACCCTTTTATTAAACATAAATGATGTTTCTAATTTTCAGTATTATGAATAAGGCTGTGAGAAACATACCTTTTCATAGGTCCTTAATTCATTGCTTAGGATACATTCTTAAGGTCATTCGTTTTTTCAATATTTTATGGGTCATCATACATGCCTAAGTCATAATATGGTAAATATTTTACAACCAATTCTGGAACACTTTGTTCATATAAAAATAGCATTTCTATAAGATTCTTGGCAAAATAGCTCCAAAAAGGCATGAGTTGTGATGTTTTTCTAGAAAGTACTGGTCCCTCAGAAAACTATGGTGTGCTGTACAGAGCTTCAAAATTGATATCTCATTTTCTATCTTTTATGGACCACTTTCTAGGGAACAGTAAGAGCTTGGAAAATAGCTAACACTAATTTAGGAAGACAGATATTTAACACACAGCTCTCTGTTTCCTATTCTTCCTTGCAAGATATAAAGCTTCAAAATGAGTGTTTCCTTGAAAAATCTAAGGGGATGTATCACTTGGCAGAACTGATGTTCTGAAAAAGACATCCTGAGGAGGAGGGGAACAACACTCTTGTAATGACAAAGAAGGCCATCCATGCACAATTGATTGAACATTAGCTTACCTTCATTTCCCCTCTCCCTAGAACATGCTGAAGGGACCTGGTGTCTCATCTTCAACTGCAGCACAAGATAAGAGCACATTTGGTTGCCACTTTACTTTTGATGCAGGAACCAGCATTAACCCTGGTCATTTTAGATAATTCCAACATTTCTAAGTTTTAGATAATTTTAGATAATTCCAACATTTCATACCTGCACTCTAGCTTCCATGCACACCCAAAACCTTAGATATCACCCATGTCAGCTACCCTGCAGCAATTATTGTTTATAGTCATCTCTTTTAGAACTTTAAAGACTTAAACCCATAGTTATATCTCATTTTCCTTTCTCTTAGCTTTCACATTTCACCCTAGGAAACAATATACTATAATGTTTAAGAGTATGGGCTCTGGAGTAACATCTGGTTAGAAGTTGAAGGCAATCCCTCTACACCTCAGTTTATTCTTTTTTATAATAGGGTTAAAATTAAAATTAAGAACGGGGGTTGTCAAAAAGTGATTAAAGAAAATGTGATATATATACACCATAGAATAATAGCCATAAAAAAATACTCACCATGGAATGATACTCAGTCATACTGAGTATTATAAAAAAATACTCTGTCTTTCTTGTAATAGGGTTAAAATTAAAATTAAGAACATGGGGTTGTCAACAAGTGAGTAAAGAAAATGTGATATGTATACACCATGGAATAATACCCAGTCTTTTGCAGCAACTCGAATGCAGCTGGAGGCTATTATTCTAAGTGAAGTAACTCAGGAATGGAAAACCAAATATCATTTGTTATCACTTATAAGTGGGAGCTAAGCTATGAGGATGCAAAGGCATAAAAGTGATATAATAGACTTCAAGGACTCAAGGAGGGAGAAGGGTGGGAGAGGGCGAGGAATAAAAGACTACACATTGGGTGCAGTGTACACTGCTTGGGTGATGGGTGCACCAAAATCTCAGAAATCACCGCTGAAGAACTTATCCACGTAACAGAAAACCACCTGTACTCCAAAAACTATTGAAATAAAAAAAAAAGGAAAAAAAAAAAAGAAGAAGAGAGGGTTGTGAGGGTTGAATTGAGTAGTATATTAGCTGTTACTGTAGCAATTATTGGCTACTTGCCATTTCTCAGTAAACATTAATTTTTCGTAATTTCATAGTCCAGTTTGGTGGATGTGTAGGGAGTATGGATTCTAATTCACACCTACATGCAGGAATTCAGACCTTTCTGACATATGGTTCGACCTCTTTAAGGTCCTCTGAGTCTTTTACTGGACCCTCTTCTTTCCAGTTTGCAGGCAAAGGAAGAGATAAAACACAGAAGACTGCCTGAATAGCAAAACCAAAAAGTCATGTGCATCACCCCGTGCACGCACACACAGACAGACACACACACACACACACACACTCCACACACACACATATTTCACTGGACAGAACTCCATCATA
>NW_012098876.1:3343477-3346110 GCF_000951045.1 Mandrillus leucophaeus | reverse complement strand
TCCACCACCACGCCTAGCTAATTTTTTGTATTTTTAACAGAGACAGAGTTTTACCATGTTGGCCAGTCTGGTCTCGAACTCCTGACCTCAGGCGATCCGCCCGCCTCAGTCTCCCAAAGTGCTGGGATTACAGGCATGACCACTGCACACGGCCGCATTTCCAAATTTTCTAAAGGCACGTTTTTGAAAGCCATAAATTGAATTTAGTAATTGTGTGTTTTCTTAAAATTTGATTATTTCTGATTGAATCTGAAAGTAGAAGTCAACATGCATTTGAGAAAGAAAATATCAGAAAAAGGAAATGCTTTTGCTCAGCACGCTTAATACAGAAAGTAGGTTTATTAATACAATGTCACCTTCCATTTTGGAATATTGTATTCCTAGCAGAAACTTTGCCTTTGTGGGCTGATAGGGAAAAACGATAAACAATTGGAAATAATTTTTGAAAAGAAGTAGAATATTAAAAATAAAACAAGCAGAAAGAGCCATTGTAGATTCAACAGTCTACTTCAGTAGTCCTTCTACAGTTAATCTATTATTGAACCACCAATATAATCATGCATTCATTCATTTGTTCCATGGCTTATTGAAGATTGATTGCCACCTGCTGTAAGCTATACTCTATGTTAAGTCAGATGTTTTTATAACAAGTTGTCCTTAACACTATGTCCTTAACACTATGTTTCAGCAATCTTCTAATTTAGATTTACATATACAAAGATATATAAATGAATATAGGTATAATGAGAAAGATATGTACTTAATCAATGTTACATTTGACTTTGTGTTGTCTACATATGAGAAGCTTATTTAATATTCAAGTTCTGTATTTTTCACTGAAAATCTTAACTTCAATCAATAACTAGTAAATGACCTAAGAAGCTGTATAACTTTTCTCTTCTACTGGCAGTATACAGCATTATTTTTTCTTCTTTCATTTAATTACTAGTTTAAAATTTTTCTTGTTTAATAAGTAAAATATTATTCTAATGTTATTTTTTTCAAAACCGGGAAAACAAGGTTTTTTTAATATTTTTGTCCATGTGTATCTTTTTTCTATTAGTTCTCACTTAACAATTTATATAATTTTTTTAGTTCACCTTTGACATTGCTTGACCCTACTGATAGAATTTCTCAATAATTCAGGCTTACACATTGTTATCAACAATGTCCTTATAAAATGTTTTATTGTTGATGATGATAATCTTTAAACATAAATGTTGTGAAAAGTTTCATATATTTATGAATACTATAAAACTTCCAATGTGACCTTGATTTCCTCCACAGAAACTGAACTGACATAAGAAAAACACTTATTTACTATGCACCATTTATTAATCAACCAACATACCATAGTATTGGTTAATTTCTTCAGGCATCCCATTTTATTAGTAAAATAAAAATCAGTATGCCTTCTATTTACTTCATGTCTCCTGAAAATGTATAATGTGGCTCCTTATTTGACCTAATGTTGAATAAGCATAAATTAGTTATGCTGAACTCTGTAATTCAATGAAAATTATTATCTCCATGGTAGCTGCTTTTGCCTTTCTCAAAAGCATGAATGCTGAGTTTTACTGTAGAAAACCCACATAACTAAAATGCAAAGAAGTGGGCCGTAAAATGGCATTAAATATTTCTTAAAAAGTAGTTTTCTAGACCCAGAAAATTTTTGGAAAATTAAGAAAAAGAATACATTCCATTGCCACCCAACAAGATAAAAAATATGTCAGGGACTTTTATTATGTTCCTAGACTCATGACATTAAGTGAAACATCAAGTATTTTAATCTTTTCATCCTTCTACAGAGGTAGCCAACTACTCTTCTGAAGTAGCGTATATCCTGTCCTTGCAGGTTATTTCATTACATATCCATAGCCATGTATTACAGAGGTCTGCAAACTTTTACTTAAAGGGCCAACTAGTAAATGTTTTAGGTTTTGTGGGTCATAACCTCTCTATGACAGTTACTCAGCTCTTCTCTGGTGGCAATAAAAAGCAGCAATAAACAAGGTGTAAATAAAGAAAATTTTATTTACATAAACAGATGACAGACCAGATTTGGACCACAAGCCATCGTTTACCAATTCTTGATGTGTTGTATTAGCAGGGGTATTTTTAAATTTTTTAAATAGCATCAAAATATATTTTAGCAAATTTTTAATTGAATATCATGGTTTTGAGATTTACAGATGGATCTAGCCTCTTCATTTCACATGCTACGTAAAATCATTTATTTATCTAATCTTTTAATTATGGGCAGTTATTTCATCCCCCATTTTTCACCGCTATCAGCAATGTGCCAAGGGTTGTCCTTCAACTTCTCTTTCTGTGTGTCTATGCAGAAGATTCTCTGTGGTACTGTATTGATATTCAGGGTACTTATCAGATTCTCTATGTCTAAATTAGCAGCTCAAAAAACATTTTCTAGTATATGAAAATCATGGATAGCTGAGATGAGCTAACTTTTTTGGTGAATATAGACAGAATTAAAGTGTTGACACCACTCTTTTTATATCTACTACTTATATAAAACATTAGGTGAGGCCAGGTGCAGTGGTCCATTTCTGTAAACCCAGCACTTTGGGAGGACAATGCAGGTGGATCACTTGAGTCCAGGAGTTTGAGGCCTG
>NW_012098876.1:3340889-3342492 GCF_000951045.1 Mandrillus leucophaeus | reverse complement strand
AGAGATATTGATTGCCTAGAATCGTCCTGTTTTATGAGTGGAATACACTGGCTTCCTATAGAACTGCAAATGTGAAATCCAAGTTCATATATCCCCTTATTGTTTTTCTGCCCAAATGGAATTCATTATCCATACAGCCAAGTATACATATCTATCAATATGATACATTTTTAGAGTAAGTTTTCATATAAGCATCCAGATACAATTTGATTTTTCTTTTATTTATATAAAATTTTGCTTGGGTTGTGAAGTTTCTTGATTTATTTTCTACAACTTTACCTACTTTCCTTTGTCCCAGCATTTTGTATTTACCTCTTTAATTCATAATCATGGACTCTATCTTGAGTAAGCTCCTGGACCTCCTGATTATTTCAGTCTTATTTCAGGCTTATTTCTACACCTGGAAATAGTCTACAATGCTACTGGACAGGAATCAGGGTTTTTTACATGATCCCCAAAACAAAGTGGGACAGTAGTCACTTAATACTGACTTATGCAAAGCAAAGTTGACATTCATAGACTTAGAAAGAAAGCATGTATATTTAGGCACAATTTCTGCCTTCAACTAACTCATGTTTTTGCAATCACAAACTAAGCAAACCACCTGTGAAAGACTATAACACTTTTTATGTTATGAAGTCAGAATATTGGAATGGTTTCCTATACAATTATTCTCTGGAAAGTGCAACAGAAGAATTTCAGGAGATCCGAATGATAGGAACATTTTAATATTTAAGAAACTGAAAGGTAGGCTAACAACTAAGTCTCCTTTTAGGTTTTTGATATCAGAGTACCAGAAGAAAATATGTTTTCAGAATATCATTAAGTTCTTGCCATTGTTTCTTTCTGCTTGCTTCTAGCCACATCACATTCTGATGGAAAGTATATCCAGTGTTTCTTTCTGTCATTAGAAAACAGAAATCTGAAAAGAAGTGACCAGAAATAAAATACGTCTAGCTCTTCTTCTCAAAATTCAACTAAGCCACTAATTCCTAGGGAGCATTATTTTTTCATCATATGTTCATTAATTGGGTCATTACTTCAAACTCAAAGATATGATTTTAATTTTGCAAACTGCACCAGGATGGTAATCCTAAAACACTGAGCTAAAGCTTTCTTGTGTGCTTTTCATCACAGTGGCAGGTGCTTCTCTTTTTTTCACGTTTGCTCCGACACACTTTATCCTTCAGAACAGTCTGTGTCATTCACCACTTCCTGAGTCTGAGTGTGTGACTGCAAGTATTTGAGAATTTTATTTCTCACTTCCTTCAGACCAGTGAATGCCTAATTTTAAACAGACTATTTCTGCCAGTTTCCCAGTTTAATCCCTGTTGCCATGATTAAGTAGTCCAAAACATTCTTCAATGACGTCTAAGACTTTGGAATTTAAAAGTAAATTGCTTCTGGGAAAAACAAATCAAACTTGCATTGCAGACCTAAAGAAAGTGCATTAAAACATATTACACTGCACTTTATTGGTGGAATAAATTGATAGTCACAGTAATGTTTCTTCTAGCAATGTCAGATCCAGAGACACTTCGATTAATTTTGGCTTTAGATTGAGTTTCTCTCCAACACTCCACTCTCTATTTGATGTGTCTAC
>NW_012098876.1:3337320-3338914 GCF_000951045.1 Mandrillus leucophaeus | reverse complement strand
ATCTGTACTCTTTTATGATTAACTTATTTCACTCAAAAATATCTTTGTGAGATTCACCCTACTAATTCCGGTAGATGTAGATTATTCATTCTCATAACTGTGTAGTATCATTTTGAGGGAATATATTACAATCTGTCGACAGACATTTAGGTCATTTCTAACATTTGTCCATTACTAACAATGCTACTATAAAACATTTAAAAATAGCATAGTGCAATAGAACTTCCTACAATGACAGAAATGTTCTTAATATGCACCACCATAATGGTGGCTTTTAGCTGCATGTGGCTTTTGACCTCTGGAAATCTGTTGCTAGTGTGGCTGAGGAAATAAACTTTTAATTTTAGCTAATTTTTATTAAGTAGTCATATTTGGTTAGTGGCTACTATATTGGACAGTACAGTTCTAGAACATGTCTTTAGGTGAACACGTGTGTTTATTTGGGAATTTTATACCTAGGAATGAAATGAAAATGTTGAGAATAGTTATTTTATACCTAGGAATGAGACTGCTTGGTCATAAGGCATGCAAATATACCTTTAATAGATTTTACCAGAAAGTTTTCTACCGGAGGGGTTTAGTTGTGCTTATTTTTATTCCCATCAGCAACACATGAGAGTTCCAGTTTCCCCACATTCTTGATAATACTTGACATTTTCTATTTAAAAAGAAAATTTAGCCATTAATGGCTTTGCCTCCATAATCTCCCCACATCCATTCTTGGTTATATTTAATCTAGTTGCTATGGTCTTAATGTTTATGTACCCCCTGCAACCCCACCCCACGCCAAATTCATGTGTTGAAATCCTAACCTCCAAGGTAATGGTATTAAGATGCAGGGCCTTTGGAAGGTGAATTGGACATGAGGGTGGAGCATGCACGAAAGGGATTAATGTCCTTACCAAAGAGTTCTGAGGGAGCTTATTTGCCTTTCCCCCATATGATGACCCTGTGAGATGGTGCCATCTGTGAGAAAGTGGGCCTCACCAGACGCTGAATCTGCTAGTGCCTCCATCTTGGACTTCTCAGCCTCAATAACCACAAGAAATAAGTTTCTGTTGTTTATAAGTCATCCAGTTTATTGTTACAGCAGTTAAAATGAACTAAGACACTGGTCTTTACAAAAGAGTCACGTCTTTTAAAAAATACAAATCAGATCACAACTCCTTTGTTTCAGTCTGTTCTCAACTTCCCATTGTTTTTCCAATAAAATCCAGATCCTAATCAAGGTGAGTTATGCTCACCAATTCTTTTCTTTATTATAACCACTTCACAGCAATTTCAGCATCAGAAATTTTATCCCTGATGGAAGTTAATGTCAACACATCTACTGATGGTGAGGGTTATATGTGTACAAACTTGGAAATCAGTTTCCAGTTGTAACCCTATATAATAAATCACAATGAAATCTAGCTCAGAAAACATACAGGAAAAAAGTACACTAATTTTAAAAAGGTAATGTTGTATTTGTTTTTATAAATATAGCTACTGATTGCTAGTGAACCAAGAAATTAAAAATTTACATCAAATAATGTATGATTAATTTTATACAGAGCATTTTTTATTATCCCTTGGGTTTTTCTGAAATTCAATT
>NW_012098876.1:3327440-3329685 GCF_000951045.1 Mandrillus leucophaeus | reverse complement strand
CTGAAAGGTAGGCTAACAACTAAGTCTCCTTTTAGGTTTTTGATATCAGAGTACCAGAAGAAAATATGTTTTCAGAATATCATTAAGTTCTTGCCATTGTTTCTTTCTGCTTGCTTCTAGCCACATCACATTCTGATGGAAAGTATATCCAGTGTTTCTTTCTGTCATTAGAAAACAGAAATCTGAAAAGAAGTGACCAGAAATAAAATACGTCTAGCTCTTCTTCTCAAAATTCAACTAAGCCACTAATTCCTAGGGAGCATTATTTTTTCATCATATGTTCATTAATTGGGTCATTACTTCAAACTCAAAGATATGATTTTAATTTTGCAAACTGCACCAGGATGGTAATCCTAAAACACTGAGCTAAAGCTTTCTTGTGTGCTTTTCATCACAGTGGCAGGTGCTTCTCTTTTTTTCACGTTTGCTCCGACACACTTTATCCTTCAGAACACTCTGTGTCATTCACCACTTCCTGAGTCTGAGTGTGTGACTGCTAGTATTTGAGAATTTTATTTCTCACTTCCTTCAGACCAGTGAATGCCTAATTTTAAACAGACTATTTCTGCCAGTTTCCCAGTTTAATCCCTGTTGCCATGATTAAGTAGTCCAAAACATTCTTCAATGACGTCTAAGGCTTTGGAATTTAAAAGTAAATTGCTTCTGGGAAAAACAAATCAAACTTGCATTGCAGACCTAAAGAAAGTGCATTAAAACATATTACACTGCACTTTATTGGTGGAATAAATTGATAGTCACAGTAATGTTTCTTCTAGCAATGTCAGATCCAGAGACACTTCGATTAATTTTGGCTTTAGATTGAGTTTCTCTCCAACACTCCACTCTCTATTTGATGTGTCTACATATTTCAATGTATCCAATGACAATTTATGCCATAAATTATTGGCTTTAGGGCCAAAATTTCAGAGTAGAAAGGTAAAGCAATATACTAGAGAGAGTGCATGGAGATGATATGAATTTGATTTGATTTCCCATTACTGATTTGCTGTGTTACATTGGGCAACCTTAGCAGGCCTTCATTAATATCACTGTTCATGTCTACCTATGATGGTGTCATGGCTGCCATATTACATTTGAGAGATCTTTTCTGGTGGAAGGTGGTAGGGTTAGTGCTAAGAAATATTCTAAAATCCTCCAGTGTTTCATAAGCACATTGCACGTTCTATTTTAAAAAGTTTGAAAGGAATGCTTAGTAAAGCGTGATACTTGGAGGATTTCATTGTAATTTTTTGCTTAGTTCGGGAAACTAAATACTTCACTTTTTCTAGCATTGAGGAGATAATGAATGTTAACATTTTTAAACTCACATTTAAAATTTGTGTTGCAGCTTAACTTTAAAAATTCCTTTTATTAAAGTTTAACATTGTGTATATAGAGAAAAATCTGCATACTGTAAATATACAGTAAGACACATTTTCCCAAGCTGAACACAGTCCTATACCCCCCACCCAATGACCTCCTCATTTTCTTCCCCAGTCGTTACCCCTCTAACTACCATGGATAGCCACTATCTTGACTTTTAACAAAATAAATGGGTTTTATCTCTTTGGTACCTTATATAATTTGGAAAAATCTGTACTCTTTTATGATTAACTTATTTCACTCAAAAATATCTTTGTGAGATTCACCCTACTAATTCCGGTAGATGTAGATTATTCATTCTCATAACTGTGTAGTATCATTTTGAGGGAATATATTACAATCTGTCGACAGACATTTAGGTCATTTCTAACATTTGTCCATTACTAACAATGCTACTATAAAACATTTAAAAATAGCATAGTGCAATAGAACTTCCTACAGTGACAGAAATGTTCTTAATATGCACCACCATAATGGTGGCTTTTAGCTGCATGTGGCTTTTGACCTCTGGAAATCTGTTGCTAGTGTGGCTGAGGAAATAAACTTTTAATTTTAGCTAATTTTTATTAAGTAGTCATATTTGGTTAGTGGCTACTATATTGGACAGTACAGTTCTAGAACATGTCTTTAGGTGAACACGTGTGTTTATTTGGGAATTTTATACCTAGGAATGAAATGAAAATGTTGAGAATAGTTATTTTATACCTAGGAATGAAACTGCTTGGTCATAAGGCATGCAAATATACCTTTAATAGATTTTACCAGAAAGTTTTCTACCGGAGGGGTTTAGTTGTGCTTATTTTTATTCCCATCAGCAACACATGAGAGTTCCAGTTTCCCCACATTCTTGATAATACTTGAC
>NW_012098876.1:3307607-3326340 GCF_000951045.1 Mandrillus leucophaeus | reverse complement strand
TTTTTTTTGAAACAGAGTTTCATTCTTGTTACCCAGGCTGGAGTACAGTGGTGTGATCTCAGCTCACTGCAACATCCACCTCCCAGCTTCAAGCAATTCTCCTGCCTCAGCCTCCCAAGTAGCTGGGATTACAGGCACCCACCACCATGCCTGGCTAATTTTTTCTATTTTTAGTAGAGACAAGGTTTCACCATGTTGGCCAGACTCGTCTTGAACTCCTGACCTCAGGTTATCCACCTGCCTCAGTCTCCCAAGGTGCTGGGATTACAGGTGTAAGCCACTGTGCCTGGCAGTTATTCATTTTGTATGTGTTGCAATGAGAGATATTAACTGGTTGATATTGTTCAGCTGTGTCTCCACCCAAATCTCATCTTAAATTGTAGCTCCCATAATCCCCATGTATTGTGGGAGGAACCTGGTGAGAGGTAGTTGAATTATGAGGGTCGGTTTTCCCATGCTATTCTTGTGATAGTGAATAAATCTCGTGAGATCTGATGGTTTTATAATGGGGAGTTCCCACACATGCTGTCTTGCCTGCCACCATGTAAGACATGACTTTGCTTCTCCTTCGCCATCTGCCATGATTGTGAGGCTTCCCCAGCCATGTGGAATCGTGAGTCAATTAAACCT
The DNA here is from genome assembly GCF_000951045.1 of Mandrillus leucophaeus. Lineage (NCBI taxonomy): Eukaryota > Metazoa > Chordata > Mammalia > Primates > Cercopithecidae > Mandrillus > Mandrillus leucophaeus. The sequence goes on along the minus strand of NW_012098876.1, from coordinate 3,325,710 downwards.
CCTTCCTTTATAAATTACCCAGTGTTGGGTATGTCTTTCTTAGCAGTGTGAGAACAGACTAATACACTGGTTAAGAACTTGCTTCCCCAAAATTCAAATCCCAGCTCTGCCACTCATTTGCAAGACCTAGGTCATTTACTTAACTATTCTAAGATTAGGCACTAATACTAACTTATAGATGATATTAATAATCAAATCTATGTCAAGGAATTCTGAGAATAAATAAGAAAGTGTTTAGAAAGCACTATGTCTTCTACATGTAGTAAACATGCAGTGTTCCTTTTTATGTTACTTTGCATTTTCTTATTCTTATACTTGTCATGATTATAAATGATTCCTTTGAAAGCTTTTGAAAGGTAAATGCTCTTTTTCCATTTTGGTATGAGTCAATAGAGTCATTAAGTCTCCAAGTGGCTTGTCAGTGTTATATACTGATGGCATATATATCAATGATTAGATGGCTATGAAAATGAATTTTAGTTTTAGTTATTACTATAGATATTTTAATTTGCATTAATAACATTACTTAAAATGCTGCTTGTAACTTACGCCATTATAAACCACGAGTCTCTTACAGTCATTGTTCACTATAAAATCTCATGCTTCCTCACATACAGTCTTTACACACACCATTTTTTACCTGAAATATCCTTTTTTATGTATTTCTGTAAGACAAAATTCAACATATCCTTCAGTACCACATTAATTATGCTTCTTCCATGAACACTTCTCTTCTCATCCCCATCTGTTAGGATCTGTCCCTAATTTCACATACAACTCTTGTGTCATTTTTAACTTTTGACTATATATTCTGGTTAGCCACTGTATTAGTCTTCTATTGGTGTAACAAACTACCACAAACTGGGTGGCTTAAAACAATGTAATCTTAATATCCAACAATCCCTTAGGTTAAAAGCCTGCAGTGGCCCTCACGGGACTGTCACCAGGGCTGCATTCTTTTCTGGATGCTCCAGGAGATAATCTAATTACTTAACTTTTTGAGTTTCTTGAAATCACCTACATTTCTTAGATCATAGCCCTGGATCAATATTTCTCCTTGGATCACCTCCATGTTGCCCATTTTGGTGACTACTTATACTTTAATGCTTATTTGAGTGTGCAATCCTTTCACTTTTCTAAAATTTGTTTTTCTCTACTATACAATAGAAATAGTCACAAGAATTAGAAGTTAGTGGGGAAAAATTGTAAATGATAAAATAATGAGATGACACATTTCTAGAGTACCAAGATGGGTCACACATCTTTACCTAGTTGTTTGGTTGTACAAGGCTTGAAGCGGGGGCAAAGGGGGAATTGCATGATTTAAGACTCACAGAATGTGGAATTAAAATAGACCTCCAGTAAGCCACCTACATTCCAGCAAGTTAACTAGTGTGTTTATTTAGGAGAGGTTAAGTGCCTGATCTGAGATGATAACTCTGCTATGTGGTCGTGGGGGCTAGAACCTAGCTATCCTTTCTGAATTGCTGAAGAATCCTCCATACAGGAACAGATTTCAGAAGTCCCCTGTACGTCCCCTAGAAGACACTTATGGATGCATTCTAATTTGAGCTGCCATCAGTCATGTTTAGCAGAAATAATTTGCAGCAAAGACAACTAATAGGTTAATGAAATTTTTTAATGCAATGGCTCTTTCAGGGCCATATGACTGTGAGGATGGTGATCCCTGTGCCAATGGTCAATGACTTTCTTGTGACAATTATTGCCTTGTTTTCTCTCATATCTATATTACTTTCAAGAAATATCCTAGAATTATAAAAATTTTTGATCTCCAGGATTTTTTCGTTTTATCTAATCTTCCCCCTTTGTTTCATAAATATACACCCAGATTAACCAGTTATTTATATATCATGACTTCTTTGTTGCCAACTGAACCAGGGCTGAAACTCTGAATTCTGACTTAGAATCAGAGACTGTCCCTCAATTCCATGTTGTGTTATGTCTATTAGAGTATCCTGAGTAAGCTCCTTAGAACCAGAAATACAGGTGATACATTATTTAAATATCACACTGCCTCTTGCATGTAGCAGGAACAAGTAAGTTACCTAAGAAAAACAATGAATGAATGAATCCAAACTTAGCCTATTTACAAGGTAATCCATAGAACTGAGAGTCAACAAGATGGTAGGTTACATAAAACAGACCAAAAAGATGATAGGAAAAGTCATATAGAAATGAAATAATAAGAAATAAGATTGTGTCTCTGTTAAATCTCGTGGATCATAGTAAATGCTTCACTTGATGGTAACCTCACAGCATCCAAACACAATTGAGTCATTTCTCTGGTTCCCCCTTGTTATTACCCTTGATTTCTCAAGAGTAGCTCAGTTCATATGTTTTTGCTTCAGTAAGACACTTGACTTTGTGCATGTGTGTGTGTATATGTTTGTGTGTGTGTTTGTATGTGTATGTGTGTCTGGGAGAGAGAGACAGAGAGAATGGAGGAATAGCATAGCACACAACTGTTCAGCTGCCTACCTAAATCTATTAGCCATGCTCTCCTGGAAATCACTTTTCAGCCACACAAAATTTCACCGGCCCTATATCCCAAGAAGCCCTGAGTTGCCACTGTACTGTAGACTCCTCTCCCCCTGTGGTGGCTCTTCCCTTCCCCTTTTTTAGATATGTACCTTCAACTTGAACCTTTTCGTTAGTATTTCATTATTCTTTATTTTGTTTTAACATAAAGAAACCACTTGACAATATTCGTTCAGATCACTTATGTGTACTGCTCAGTTGATATGCACATTTACTCTTCTGAAAGTGTTTAGCATTAAGTAACTTAGAACATAAAAAACAATGCACCAAGCATATTTTCTTCTATTTTTTCCCAAATCCTGTGTGATGTAAAAGGACAGAACACATATATACATATCTTTTCTACAAGTGGATTATCAACATTGTTCCTAACATTACCTAGTTCCTTAAATAAGAAATATATATTTTAAAATTTTTATTGCATTCAAAGAGTTAAAATTATGAATTTCACATTTCTCTAGATGGGTATTAAAAAGAACAATATTTGGCAGATCACAGACTAACAAAGGTAACAGATGTTGGATTGGAAACTGTACAATCTAGAGATGGAAAATTAATTTGTAAAAATGTAGCGATTTCTTTTTTCCACTGTGTGTGTTTTTAATGGCCTTAGCAAAGCAGAATGGAAATATTTGCATTCCTGGCAATCAATTTACATACTTAAGCATTTGTTTTTCTTCCCATTCTAAAGATAACTGTGCGTTCAGTAATAACCCATATAGTAGAAAGAAGGGTGAAGAGATGTGTGTCTTTGGCATCCAGCCTGCTGTTAGCAAGTGATTTTGTTTCTTTTTTTTTTTTTTTTTTTTTTTTTTTGAGACAGAATCTCACTCTGTCACCCAGGCTAGAGTATGGTGGCACGATCTCGGCTCATTGCAGCCTCTGCCTCCCAGGTTCAACCAATTCTCCTGCCTCAGCCTCCCGAGTAGTGGACTCCAGGGGCAGGCCACAATGCCCGGCTAATTTTTGTAATTTTAGTATAGACAGGGTTTCACCACATTGGTCAGGCTGATCTTGAACTCCTGACCTCAGGTAATCCACCCACCTTGGCCTCCCAAATTGCTGGGATTACAGGCGTGAGCCACCGCGCAGGGCAACAAGTGAGTTTCTTAGACTACAATGTTCACTTGGAATTTCTTTACTCATGTCTTAATGTACAACTCGCTGAACATACTGCTATTATAAAAATAGATATATTTTCTATCTCTCTGGTGGCATTTCTTCTCTTTCTCTCACCTAACTTAAATCTTCTATTTCACTTCTCCAGAGCTCCCAACACAATAGTCTTCTTTTATCTTCAATATATAGTGGAATATTGTGAAATAGCTGAAGCAGAATGGGGGAGGAGACAGTGGGGAATTTTTTAAAAAACTGTTTTATCCAACCATTGAGCATATACTTTTTAAAATATTTATATTCTGCCTAGAGTTGATGCTGATGAAACTTTGAGTCTGACAAAGATTTTATAAAAATTCCTATCACTTTCCCTATTTCAATGTCAGGCAATAAGTCAGAATGCAGGTATGACAACGTTTTTCAATGGTCTTACAGCAGACTAGAAAGGACCATCAAGAGGAGAATGCTTCTGCTAAGAGGAATTATCTATTTACACTGCATTCCAGTCCCATTTCTCATGCATAGATCTGTAGCATATTTGGCTAAAACTTGCAGAATTATTATGGCGCTTCCTGTCCCTCTATCCCTACTCACTACTTTGTTCAAGGGAATTAATAAAAAAACAAAGTTTGCCTTATTTTGGAGCTGTTTGTGAAAGCCTTGTTATTTCAGTTAAAGAGAATACTATTTTGTTAGCAAGCTGTTCTGTTTCTTTGGGCTACATTTCTATATGTTTATCAGCTAATTACATATTGCAGATATTTTTAGTGGGAGGTAGTATTATTTTCCTCCACTTGTTACTTCTCCCTTGAGACAGTTTTGATAAAATTGTGCCGGGGACAAGTTGAAAAGGTATGTTTTACTATATTAAAAATTTAATTTTAAAACAATTTGACTAAACATATTGGTGATCATAAAAATAAAGTCAAGGTTTAATTCAGAACAGAACATTTTAGTTTGTGCATAGAAAAACTTTATTTTGGAGCAGATATCAAGCAGACAACCAACAGAATACTGTCTTCAACTCTTCCTTTGTTCACAAATAAACTCAATAGATTAAAACTTATGGTAGTGAAGTTGCAGGGCAGGCTCTTACCAGCACAGTAAAACAAAAGAAAGAAATCTCAAAATATGTGTCCTTTTGATTGTGGTTATGGGTAAAGCTTTGACAGAGAACAATACATAGAATGGGTATGTATGTAATATAGAGATACAGGCCTGGAAAGCCCCCTAGAGACTTTCCGTTGATAATTTTAGTACTTAACTAAAAACCGTGGTTTTTTGACTCTTTCATTTTTATTTCTGTAAATTTAACTTCTACTCAGACAGTAGAAGTTGTATTCTCTTTTATTTTATTCTGGTGAATGCATCAAACACAAAAGCAAGTTTTTTAGCTCACAAATTGCAGTTCAGAACCTTTGCCACTTGTGCATTCATTTCCAGCGATGTTTTTAACACCATTTGATCTTAAACACCCAACAGAAAATAGAAGCACAGGGTGCTAGACTGTTACCTCAATAAGTGTGGACAAGTAAGAATTAATGTGACCGTAGATTCCAGATTTCTATGTCCTTCCTTACAGAAGGGATATACAGAGGTGCTAAGTTGATTAATGCTAAGTTAAAGTCATTTCAGTAACGCAATGACCTTGTACCAAACAATGTTTAAGTATCTAGTTCTTCAGGGATCTGAGAAAAAAAATATCATATTTAAAATAACAGATCTTCTGTGAGAACTTTTGACTGCCTGAAACTTTACTCAGAGTGGATTTTAAACAACTTTCATATACATAGGAACTAAAGTATGGCTACTACATGCTTTTTACTTTAACTCTTACTACAGGTTGAATAGTGCCAAAGATGAATGAGTAAAGGAAACACTAGTGTATTTGTTTGCTCATAATATGCTGATCAAATTCTCCTTTTGAGGACTGAGTAGGAGTTAAGAGTGTGGGTTCCAGCCCTGCTTTTCTTTTTAAAGTTACCTTGGTCATTGTCCCACATGGTGGAACCTCTTTGCCTCTCAGTGTTCTTGGCTACAAAATAAAAATGAAGGAAAAAATAATGTGCAAAGCATTTTTAAGCTCTAAAAATTCTGAATTTATGTCTCAAAAATAATACTGAATGATCCATAATTCAAGATAAATGTACAGTAAGAATTTTTAATATAAGGAAATGTAAAACCCAAGAAAAGGAAAATAATTATATGAAAACTCAATCATATAGTTACTGTAATTAACTATTACAAATCACTCAGTATTTGCTGACATGGAAGTTAAAACAAATATTTCAAAATTCATCAAATACTTTTACCAAAGAAAAGCAGAAATGTTTAGCAAATCTGTTACAGGAGTTTTCTTCATAATTTTATATAAGGTCCTGGTTTACCGAAAGCTGTTAGATTGATTTTTCCTCTTGTTTTTCTAAGATTTTAAGTTCTATAGGATTTGTTAATAGTGTTAACACATTTTTTATTCACCCTAAATTTCTGAGGGTAGACATTTACCTTAAATAAAAAAATTAACAGGGGAGAATTGATGTAATAAGACGCAATTTTTATATAAGATAAAGGTTATCTCAAATCAGCTTTGGTGTGTGATCATCATAACCTTAGTAGGGCTGAAATGACTTATTCCATTGTAATACTGCCCTCTTTTCCTTTATTTCCCTCTATACTATTCCTTTGTGTTTTAAAAAATTATTGAACCAGCTGTAAAATAGAAATAGTAACAAAATATACATCACAAGATGTTTGTAAAGATTAAATTAGATAATGCACATAATGTATTTAATACTTTGACTAAACAAATGTTCTAAAAAATGCAATCAGTACATTTATACTGAAAGAAAGACACACACAAAGAAAGAGGTGGAAAGAGAAAGGACGTGTGGTCCCTTTTTGTCTGATGGAAACTCTTTCTCTTATACCAAACTGATGTCTAGGCAATAAATCTATGAAGCACTAATAATTAGAGCAAGATGGTGGAACAGAAACATACTACCATAATATCCCACAAAAGCATTCATTTTGATAACTACCAATGGATGAGAGTACCTTTGTGGGAGTCTGGGCATCTAGCAGAAATGTCCCAGTTCACTGTTGGAGCAAAAGGTATCCAAGGATAGATGTCTTGAAGAGAATAAGAAGAACGGTTTCACTTTACCCATGTCACCCCTTTACCGGGCATAGCTCAGAGATAAGAGAGGCTCCCTCAGTCTGCAATTTTTCCCATACGGAAAAACAAGAAAGTAGTGAATAAGTATCCAGTTCCCCTAGCCATATGGGATGCTGCCCAAGACATCCACTTCTTTCTAGCCCTACCTAGGATACTGAGGTAATTAGCATGACTGAGTGGTTGGAAGAGGCTGGGAACAGGAAACGGAGGCTATAGACCCTACTAATCACTCTACAGACTCCGCCAGGAAGTCCACCCATGAACTACTTACGATGCCTTGGCTGTGGATCCTCCTCAACTAGCTCATGGGCACCACAAGTGCTCCATGCACCTCAAGCCCCCTCCAAGCCAACTCCCTTGGTATACCACTGTGGACAGCAAGACCAAGGGTCTCACTGAGACAGCAAGCATGACTCTGCAGGATTGAGAGAAGGGATATGAACTTGAGCATTTCAGGGCACGGCCACAGAGAACACAAAAGGGAGATTATCAGAACCTGTCCTGGCTTTGTGGGATTGAGAGACAGCATACAGTCTTAAGAATTCCTCCCTAAGAGGGAGCAAGTGACGTGGAGTAGATGCATCCATGAAAAATGTCTAAGTGTACTAGCTGATTCTAAGAGAGCTCAGAATCTCTGGCTGAGTTGATTAGTGAAGGATTAAAACTGGAGGAGATAACTGCTTCTTCAAATGAGAATACAGCAATGTAAGACTTCAAAGAACATTAAATAATCAAGGAATGATACCATCGAAGGAGCACAATAATATTCCAGTAATGAGCCTACCAAAAAAATTAAGATCTATAAATTGCCTGGCAAGTTGCCTTCAAAATAATTATTTTAAGGAAACAGTTTATTAAGTGAATTGAATGTGCTACAAGAAAACACAGAAAAACAACTAAATGATATCAGAAAAAAGAATACACAAGCAAAATAAAAAGTTCAATAAAGATATAGAAATTATGAGAGAAACCGACAGAAATTATGAAGCTGAAGAATGCATGAATAAAGTGAAAATTGCAATAGAGTGTCACCAGCTGCCTTGATCAAGCAGAAATGATCTGTGAACTTGAAGATACATCATTTGAAAATATTACATTAGAGATAAAAAAAAAAACAATGAAAACAAATGAACAAAGCCTACAGCATTTATGGAATAATACCAAAAAAGCAAATGTTCGCTGTATGGGAGCTCCAGAAGAAGAGACAGAAAAGGGAGAGAATTCTTGTTTAAAGAAATAATGGCTGAAATGTTTTCAAATCTGGAGAGAGATGTGAACACCCAGGTATATGAAGATTAAAAGCCCCCATACAGGTTTCCCCAAAGAAGACTCACTACGACACATTAAAATCAAATTGTCAAAAATCAAAGACAAAGAGAATTTTGAATGCACCAAGAAAAAAACATGCTTATCACATACAAGAGAGCCTGCATGAGACTATTAAACAAGAAATAGGTTTTTGTCAGCAAAAACCTTGCAGGCCAGCACAGAGTAGAATGACATAGTCAAAGTGCTAGAAAAAAATTGCAAAACAAAAATAAATTACTTGGCAAAGCTATCCTTCAGAAATGGAGAGATAAAGACTTTCTCAGACAAAAATAAATAAATAAATAAAAGTTGAGGAAGTTCACTACCACTATACTTGCCTTACAAGAAATGGTAAAGGTAGTTCTGCAAGCTGAAAAGGAAAGTATGTTAATTAGTAACATGAAAACCAATAAAAATATAAAACTCACCAGTAAAGACATAATACTCTAATATTGTAATGGTAGTGTGTTAATTACTTATGACTCTAGTACAAAGGTTAAAAAACAAAACTATTTAAAATAACCTTAGCTATAATAACCTGTTAATAGATGAATAATATAAAATGATGTAAATTGTAACAATAAAAACATAAAATTGGGTGGGCAGCAGTGTAAAATTTTTGTATGCAATCAAAGTAATATATGTAAAATAGATTGTTATAACTACAGGACGTACTATGTAAGCCTAAAGGTAATCATGAGGCAAACTCTTACAGTAGATACACAAAAAATAAAGATAAATAAATCAAAGCATACCACTATATAAAAGCATCAGTTAACAAAGGAAGATAGCAAGAAAGAAGAAAGAACCAGAGGATCTACAAAACGGCCAGAAAACAATTGACGAAAGGGCAATAGTAAGCCTTTACCTATTAACAATTTCTTTAAACTACTTTGATACGTGTGTATATATGTATACACACATATATACACAAATATATATACACACACACATATATAGGTATATACACATATACATATTCATATAATTGCTGATGACATGTAGGAAAGATTATTTCATGTTGCTATGGAAGAGTTTCTCCTGTGAATAAAGGATATTTGTTTAAGGAAATAAAAAAGACTACAAATGTGAAAAAAAAAATTTATTTAAAGGCAACTGAATTAAAATTTCCAATCAAAATATGCATAGAGTGGCCAAATGGATTAAAACAAGATACAACTAAATACTACTATCAAGAAACTCACTTCAGCTTTAAGGACACTCGTAGGCTGAAAGTACAGGGGTGGAAAAAGATATTCCATGCAAGCTGAAACCAAAAATAGCAGGAGTAGCTATATTTCTATCAGACAAAATAGACTTTTAAGTAAAAACTGGAAAAAAGAAACAATAAAGGTCATTATATAATGATAAAGTAGTCAGTTCATCAAGAGGACATAACAATTGTAAATTTATATGCACCCACTATTAAAGCACCTAAATGTATTAAGCAAATATTAACAGAACTAAATGCAGAAATAGAGAGCAATGCAATAATAGTAGGGAACTTCAATACCCAACTCTCAATAACGAATAGATCATCCAGACAGAAAATCAATAAGAAAACATTGGACTTTAACTATATTTTAGAATAAATGAACCTAGCAGACATACAAAAGACTTAATCCAAAAGCAACTGAACACACATTCTTCTCAAACATACACAAAGAATTCTACTGAATAGATCATATGTTAATCCACAAAGCAAGTGTTAACAAGTTTTAAAAGATTGTAATCATATTAAGCATATTTTTGACCTACAGTAGTATAAAACTAGAGATCAATAACAGGAAGTATACTGGAAAATTTATAAATATGCAAAAATTAAATAACACATTTCTGAAAAATCAATGAGTCAAAAAAATTAAAAGATGAATAAAAAAATACTGAGCCAAAAGAAAATGGAAACACAACATACAAAAACGTATGGAATGCAACACAATCATTTCTAAGGGAAAAGTTTAGAGTAATAAATGCCTACATGAAAAACAAAAAGACATCTCAAATAAACAACCTACCTTTACATTTCAATGAACTAGAAACATAACAAACTAAGTCCAAATTTAGTAAAAGGAAGGAGATAATAAAGATAAGAGAAGAAATAAATGAAATTTGAGACCAAGAAACCAATAGAAAAGATCAACAAAACTAAGAATTGCTTTTTTTAAAAAAAGATAAACAAAATTGAAACTTTCACTACACTAAGAAAAAAAATGCTGAAGATTTAAATAAATACGATCAGAAATAAAAGAGGAGAAATTAGAACTGACACCACAGAAATAAAGGGATCATAAGAGGCTACTATAAACAATTATATGGCAACAAATTAGACTGCCTAGAATAGAAAAAAATCCTAGAAACAAACAACCTACAAAGAGTGAATCATGATGAAACAGAAAATCTGAATAGACCAATAACAATGACGGAGATTCAATCATTAATGGAAAATCTCTCAACAAAGAAAAACCCATGACCTAATGGCTTCACTGGAGAATTATACCAAACATTTCAAGAATAATTAATAGCTATTATTTTCAAACTCTTGCAAAAAATTAAAAGAGGATGATGTAGGTCCAAACTCATTTTACTAGGCTGCCATTACCCTGATAGGAAAGCCCGACAAGGACACCATAAGAATAGAAAATTTCAGGTCAGTATCTCTGATAATCATAGTTGTAAAACTCCTCAACAAAATACTAGTGAACCAAATTTAACAGCACGTTAAACGGATCATACACTATGATCAAGTGCTATTTATCACTGGGGTGCAAGCCAAACACAGAAAAACATATACTGCAGCACCTCACTTACACAAGGAATCTAGAAAAGTTGAACTCATAGAAACAGAGCCAGAAGGATCGTTACCAGGGGTATAGAAATGGGGAAAATGGGTAGATGTTGATCAAAGGGAACAAACTTGTAAGTATAAGATGAATAAGTTCTGCAGACTTTATATACATATGGTGACTATAGTTGATAATAATATATTGGATACTTGAAATTTGCTGAGAATGTAGATCTTTTATATCCTTACAACACACACAATAAAATATAACGATGTGAGAGATATATGTTAATTAGCTTGACTGTGGTAATCATTTCACTATATCTGAAAACATCACATTTTACACCTTAAATATATATGATTTTACTTGTTAATTATACCTCAGTAAAGCTGGAGTGAGGAGGAAACCTCTAATGTTTAACTTATGTACAGGACAAAAACTAGCTTATACATTTTGGTCTGGACAATTTGCCCATCTTTGTCCTCTCATGACCTCCAGATGGTGACCTTACTATTCAGTGGATGCAGAAGCAAGGTAAATGACCTTTCAAGTCTAGTCTTTGCCATAATGCCTAACCCAGTCTAAATGGTGCTGCACTCAAATGATAGTTTTGATTACACTGTAACATGGGGTCAATCATCATTGTTGTAAACGACTTGAGTAATTTTTTGTCTTGATACTTAAAGGATTGTTCCAACACAGGTGATTCTCCTCCAAAACCATAATAATTATGAGTCTGCTGAATAAATGGATACCTATACTTTAGTGAGCATAGAATAATATTTTTAAACTCCTAATATTGTTGTTTATTCTATTTGTTAAAATCTTATACTTAGTCTAGTTTAACTGTGAATTATTTTCCTTGTGTCCTGGGATTGATATTTAATTTCTTTGCTTTTCTTCACACTTTAGTTATAATTGTTATACATTTAGAACATTTAACCTGGATTTTTGTACTATTTGGTAAAAGTAGTCAAACTTCCAAAACTTTAGCCCTGTTTTCTCCTTACCTATAAGCTAGGAATCAATATCAGAATCAGAGTTGGATAAAAGTTTGTACCCCCCTTCAAAGTCTGGCATGAGCTGCTCATGCATTTAATTAATTCCATTAATTAATGGTAACAGTAACTTTAGACACAAAGATCAAATTAGCATATATATATATCTTTTATATATATATATACACATATATCATATCTATGTTTATTAGCCTAGCTGTGAACCTTGATGAGGAATGTGGTATGATTTGTTGATTTTATGTCTTAATGGTCATGTGTTCTGGCTGGCTGAGTCATGTTCTTTTAAATGATGTATTTGTGCATTCCTTCATACTCCCAGAGGTCTTCTAAGTTATAAACACAGAAAAATGCTACAGAGGCCTGGTACTGCTTTCCACATGTTTCCTTATGACGTGTGAAAGGTGTCAAATTGTCATTTTCTAAGCTTATGTTACAGATTAAGTTTTTGGTAGCCGTAAGTCTAATTATTCCTTCTGAATGCTTAAATACTGAAATAGGCTACTTAAAAAAAAAAATAAAACTGGGTAGGTGTGGTGGGTCATGCCTGTAATTGCACTACTTTGGGAGACCAAAATGGGAGGATCACTGGGAGGATTGTTGAACCTATGAGTTCACAACCAGCCTGGGCAACAAAGTGAGACCTCATCCCTACAAAAGAAAAAAGCCAGCTGTGATGGTGTGCACCTGAAATCCCACCTACTGAGAAGGCCAGGATGGGATAATTACTTGGGATAATTACATGATTGTGCCATTGCACTCTAGCCTGAGTGATAGAGTGAGACCCTGTCCAAAAATAGATAAAATAAATAAATAAAACCAATATTTTCTACTACAAATATATTCATTATTCATTCATAACACTTTGATTATGATGAGAACACTTGTGCCTTAAGCAACAATATGTTCTTCAATTTATATTAATTTTGGCCCACCTGAATAGGATATTTCAAAGAAAAGTATTAAAATGGAAAATCTTCAGTCTAACTGATAATAATAAGAAACATTACATTGTGAATGTCCCACTTTTTCACAGTGTTTTGATTTATTTCATGCCATAAGATCATATTTTTATCTGACATTTGTCGCACATTTAACGCTGGAGGGTTTTAAGTGATGGATATTTGATAAATCTGATTTGGTCAATTATTTGTTACTTCAAATTGGTAATTTATTAATCTTTGTTTTATGCAGTAATAGCATTTATTTACTGAAAAACCTGAATGCAAATAGTATACGTGTCCATTAGTATCAAGTTTATATTTCTATTGTCAATTGTAATATTTTTGTTTAGTATGACAATCTGGAAAATAGGTTGATAAATTCCGTGAGATTAGGTCACCATCAGGTGGCTCTCACAATATAGATATGATCAAAGATGAGTATTTGAAATTCACTAGTTTATGTTAATGAACATTCTTATAGAGGCTGCCAGGGGGACAGCTTCTGTTGGAATTATCTTTTGTGAATCCTCCTCATTACGGGGTAAGTTCTTACTAAAGTGAAGAATTGTCTTTCATTCCAGAACCACAGTGTCAACCATAACGAGTGGATTATTAATACCGTTTTCAAGGTAGCTCTAGTCTTCATCTGTAGCCATTAATTTGGTGACAGCCAATAATTATTTTAACTGGCCCCTGATGCTGAAATGCACAGATGGTTTTCTTCCTGTGTGGTGCAGGGAACACTTCTAAATTTCTGAGAGGTTTCTGTCACTTCCCAAAGAATTTCCTGACAGCAGTGACATTTGGTCTAATCATTTATTCCCTCAGTTTCATGACTTCCCTGCTGTGGCCCTCATAGTCAGGAAAACTTCTGTTGTTTTAGAACCACAGCTACAAACATCTGCTGCCAATATTTTGCTTAAAGTGTTGCAACTTCCCTTAAAAAAGGAGACCTCCTTCTTTTTATGCTTTTAGTTATTTTCCTTAAAATAATGTTAAACTCCTATGAAGTTTCATAGAGGTAGACATCTAAAATTATTAATGAGGAAGCTTTTAAAGATGGAACTGGAATTTGATTATCATCAATAGTCCTCAGGAAAAAAAAGAGAAAATAATAATAAAATAATAATTAGAATAATATTGAAATGTTTATAAAATGTTACCTAAAAAGTCATAAAAATGAACTCATTTTTACTTTATAAATGACTCAGTTATAATTAAAAACTAAGAACAAATACACCAAAATGGTAATAGTCATTGGTCTCAGAGTAGAGATACAGATTTCTTCTGGTGTGTTCTGTGCTTTGCAGATATTATAAAATAATTATTACTTAGAAAAAATTGTTTGAAATGCTAAAATAATAGACATATACTAAACATGAAATGCAAAAAATTGCCAAAAAATATCTTCAAAGATTTTCAATAATCTTATTATAATAATTTTGTCTACAGCATTTATACCAGTTACCTATGACTATTCGATATGCAGGAAATGAAGATTATGCAGGAATACTTCTTACTTCTCTATAGCTTCCATTTGTCTGAGGGTTTTTTCCTTATTTCTGTCCTTCTCCATTTCTCTTTCTCCTGTATATCTGTACTTTTAATATGAAACTGTAAGGGAAAGAAGATTAGATTGGAGATCTCTATGGGGCAACAGTATATTGGTTGAGGTCTGAGTTTCAAACTTTTGTTCTCAAGTCTCCTTTACAGTCTTAAAATTATCAAGAACACCAAAAAATTTTTGTTTATGTTGGTTTTACATGTCAACGTTTGCCATATTAGAAATTTAAAATGACAATTAAAAGTTACATGAAAAATTTACTTAAAAGATAACAAAAGCATTGAAAATCAATTAAAACAACATTTTATTAAAAACAACCATATTTTCTAAACAAATGAAAATATTTGTGAGAAAGGTGGGCTTATTTTACATTTTTGAAGATTTCTTTAATGCTTGGCGTAATAGAATGTAGCTAAATTTTCCTGTCTCCTTCTGCATTTCCTATATCACATATCACGTAGACTCTAAAAGAACTTCATTCTACCTATGAAGAATGAGGATTTTTGAAAGAGTAAAAGAAGACCAATAACATCTTAGTATTTTTATGGAACAATTTTGACTCTGTGAACCACTCGAAATGGTCTCAGAGGTACCTGAAGGTCCTCCGACCACACTTTGAGAACTGCTGGCATATGGTAGATATATTTTATTTTTGTACCTAGATAGCATTCCATTTTAATGGATGTATCATATTTATATAAACTGCTCTGCAAATGAATGTTTGTATTGCTTTGAGGTTTTTTCCTGTTACAATGTTGCAATGAATGTCCTTATAAAATATATTTGCTCCCATGCATGGATTTACGTATATGATGGAAACTTAAGAGTGAAGTGCAGGGTTAAAAGTTATGCATATTTTAAAGTATGATGTATTGACCTCCTAAGGAAAAGATTCTGTAAATGTTTAATTTCACCAAAACAATACAAACTCTTGTTTCCTAGCTCTTTAAAATACTAGGAAAGTATAAATTTATAGGCTCTGCCAATCTAAAATTTAGACAGTGTCATGATTTTGTTTTATGATTTTCCTCTTTATTAATGAGTTTGATCATTTTACATGCATGTATTGTTCAATTATATCTCTTTCATCATTTACCTGTGGTTCCAGTTTTTTGATTATTTTTCTCTTGGGTTGTGTATTTTTACATATTGACTTGTTAACACTCTGTATGTTACCCAAATTAGCCCTCGATTTGTTGTGTGCCTCACAAATATTTTTTCTTAATCAGTACATTTACTATTTTCAATAGACCATTCTCAATATAATGACTTGGAATGTTAGTAATGTACACATTTCATAGACTATGCCTCTCTTCTACGTTCTTTATTACTTAAGGAACAGTAAAATGAGAGGAACTGAATTAAAAAAACTATTTTAAAACTTGTCATTGAAGTTTGTTCAGAATATGATTTGTGTCCCAGTATTAACTCTAGACATCCAGATATAGACAGGTCATAAGCTTTTGAATACATGACCAGTGTAGCTAGTTTACATTCACCTTCGTAGAGTGTGTCTACCATGTACTGCACCTTATTCGATATAATTTAATAGCTCAATAGGTATTAGCTGAATGAATGAATAACAATAATTAGCAGTGACATTAATTAAACACTCCTATCTCCACCTCTGTTTACTGGAATTAATGCTTTTAGATATAGAGATCTTTTGAGACTATTCTCTGGTTTCAAAAAGCTCATCAGGAAATTATGTTTTCTATAATTGGAGTAATCTATCAAAATAGATGAATTCAAAAATTATAATAATTCCTGAAATTGTCCTGAGGCAAAATTTGTTCTACTTTCATAAGCGTTTCCATTTTCTTGTTAGGAAGAAGAGACACAATCTGAAAACCAAGTCTAATTTTCCCGTAGGCGTAACAGAGAAGACCTTAGTAATTACTTGCCTTTTTCATCCAACCACTTAGTGTCTTCTTTTCTTATTTTTGCTAATGATTGCAAAAAATGAAGATCTCCACAAGGAGAAAATGTTCTCCCCTTAGAATGACTGTTCTTAGACTTGAGTTACACTTTTACCATCGACCAATTTTTGCAATATTTTACATCTTTGTCCAGTAAAATGATATTCCTAAGTTAAAACATTTTTGAGCATATTATTTTAAAGTTGCTGTTTTCAGTGCACCATTAACATTATTGTAATTGTTAATTGCATCCTGGGACCAAATCGATTTTGAAAAATGTTTTTCTTACATTTTGAATAAACTGAGTAAGCAAAGAAAGCTACTTTTAAAACTTGTCATTGAAGTTTTCTTTAGAATACAGTTCATTTATCAGTATTAACTCTGAGCATCCGGATATAGACAGGCCATAAACACTTGAATACGTGCCCATGTAACTAATTTGAGCTCATCTTTTTAGAGTGTTTCTACCACATACAAGACCTCATAGGATATGATTTAATGGCTCAATAAGCATTTATTGAATGAATGAATAACAGTAATTAGTATTATTATTATCTACACCAATGCTTGCAAGTCTTCTGTCTTTTTTGCCTTGTCTTTCATTTCCTTTTCCCCAGTGGTAGGCTAGATAATTGCAGCCCAGAGATGTCCACGTCCTAATCTCCAGAATATGTGAATATCTTGCCTTACTTAGGAGATGTGATTAAGTTAAGAATCTTTAGATGAGAAGATTACCCTGATTCTTTCAGATGAGCCAAGTGTAATTGTTAGGGTCCTTATAAGAGGGAAACAAGAAGATCAGAGTTATCAGTAGATATGATGATGAAGAAAGAGATCATAGTGATGTGAGGAAGGAGCTGCAAGTCAATGAATGTAACAGCTTCTAGAACCTGAAAAGGCAAGGAAGTATATGCTCACCTAAAGCCTCCAGAAGGAACACGGCCCTACTGATATTTTAATTTCAGAATTCTGACCTCCACAAAAGTAAGAGAATAAATTTGTATTGCTTTAAGCCACTGACTTTGTAGAAATTTGTTGCAGCAGCCATAGGAAACTAATATACCTCTTTTTCTCCAATTTTTTTCTGTATTCCATGCCATTAGATATTGCCTACAGAATCAAGCATCTATGATAGTGCTTAGCACTTAAATTGAATGATACGTTCAAGTTCAACCCCTTTGCCATAGTGGATTGGATTTTACTCTTTATATAATGTATATTGTGAACTTCTATTAACTCAAGGTCTTTTCTGTTTTTGTCACAAGAATATAAATACAGTCAAATGAAAATATGTTGCATATTTTTAGAAGACAATTTTTCATTGAACTTGATCCTTACAGAACCTAACTCTGTCTCTTTACTGGAAAGTAATATTAGGTAGAGTTTAAAATCTAGAGATAGTGGGTCATATAGATAAGCAATGCCAGATTCCAGTGATTTCTATGGTCACCAGTATAGGTGTGATCGTAAAACACTGACACTATTGAAATGAAATTCATAGGTATATATTTAGCTTGCATTTGTTTATTCCAGTAGCCACTAAGATATATTTCTCTGTTTATAATATATAATCAAAATCCTTTGCTATGACATACAAAAAATTTATCAAGCCATGGACATTAACCAGGGTTTTGTTCCTTCATTAGTGGAAAATGAACTGTATCTGCTATTGTTTATCTGGGGAATACAGAGCCAAATGTTAAAAGTTGCTTTCAGCTA
>NW_012098876.1:3301992-3306532 GCF_000951045.1 Mandrillus leucophaeus | reverse complement strand
TTTCTCGAAAGAAATGAATCCCATTAATGGGACTGAACACAGTCTTCCGTGGAAGGTTCAGACTTTTGATTCAAACAATCCAGCACCTTTCCATCCATTTACTAATTATATGAGTTGAGTAAGTTATTTCAAATCACTAAGACTTATTTATATAATCCATGAAATGCAGGTAATAATGTACCTTTACTGAAGAATTTAAGGAATTAAATGAGGTATTGCGTCTGCATTAGTCTAAATAAGATAGATCATATTGTGCTAATAAGTAAGTCTTCAAATCTTAGTTGCTTACCAATTAAAAAGTGTTATTCTTTGTTCATATTATGAAGTTAGGATGCTGTTGTCTCTGCTGCACACAGTTATTCAGAATCTTGTGAAAAGGAGACCACAGCTTCTGTAGAAATTGTAGCCCTCTGAGGACATGATGGCAGGAGATCAGAGATGAAAGGAGAACACCAGCCTTGAAGGCTTAGCTCAGAAGTAACACTTGTCACATTTGGTAGTTTATAGGCCACGGAGGCTCATGTTTATAAGGAAAGACTGGGAACATGGTTACTGGTAAGCACAGTCCTTCCTACAACATCTAAAATGCTTAGCAAGATGCCTGGCTCATAAAATACCTCAATAAATGTTGTCTTTTTCACCATCGCTATGATTATTTTAGAGGGAGGGCAAGTTGATAGTTAAGAATCTGTCACTAACTCTATGACTTTAGGCAAACTTTTAAAACTCTCTGAATCTCCATTGTAAAAATAGGTCTCCCCTCATCAGATTGTTACAATGACCAAATGAAATAAAGAGCTGCCATTTAGTAAGCCCTCTGAAAATATGGTAGTTTCATTGCTACCATGCATTTAAATTCATTTTATCTATCAATTGGTTAAACCCAATTAAATGCCTACATATGTGTGTTTTTATTATAACAGTGTTGAGATTTCTTCATTTATATTAACATGTATAAACTAATGAAATATTGATTTTCCTATTTGTGACAAATATATTATAATTATTAATCATTCATTTGATAGGTATTTATTAGGTGTCTACTGTTTTCTAGAGGTTACAGATAAACAATGGACAAAATACATGAGTATTTTGAATTCTCATAATATTTGAATTCTGGAGCAGTGAAGAGTAAATGAGGCAAAAATCTAGAACATATAAATATGCTATGTAATTTCTGGTTCTAATAATTCCTATGAATATATTTCAAAAGGAGGATTTGATTAAGACTGACTGGTTAAGACTTACATTTTGATAGTCAGAAATCTCTTTTCTGAAGAAGCAACGTTTCAGCTGAGATATAAATGATGTAAAGATATTTGAGAGGAAAGATTTCCTTTCTGGCAGAGGGAATTCCAAGTGCAAAGGCTCCAAAGCAAGAACACTTTAACTAGTTCAAATGTAATTAAAGCAAAAGTGAGCAATAGTCAGAGTTGTTAGAAATGAGACTGTGTAGATAAGTAGTGACCTTTTTGTCTATGAAAAAAAGTTTGACTTTTTTTTCAATATTTGATGTGGAACTATTGAAGGTTTTCAAACAGGAGAGGGATGTGATCTGATTTTTGCTTTGAAAGATCATTCTGACTGTGTATGGAAGAATGATCTTTATAAAGAATGGTTCCTTTATAAAAGGGACCATTGCAGAATTCTGAAAAGCGATGGTGTTAAGTTTGAATGAATGATTTGGTGGGGGGATATGGACAGAAGTGGAAGATTTGGGATATATTTTGAAGATAGAGTTAATATATTTTGAAGAAGGTAGGTAAGAGTTTAGAGCTGAAAAAAGACTAGATTTAGGGCTTCAGCAACTGGGTGGATGGTACTGAGATGAAGACTGGGGAAAGAATGGGCTGCTTATGGGATATCAAGAGACATACTTTGCATCTGTTATTTCCAGATACCTCGTTAAACATTTAACTGTCAGTCACATGCAAATCTTTTGGCCTTTCAAATAACACAATAATTTTAGTTTAGATTATACCTATGTTTGAATGACTGCTTGTTATGAATGCTATTCAGTAATGTGATGAATCAATATATTTTCTTTTAGGTGCTCTGCTGCAAGAAAGTTTAAAGCTTCTTAGTTTAGAAGCTCATAAATACTCTCTAAAAAACATGTGATAGAATTTACAAAGATAAGCTTATAAATCCGGGAAGATAAATTTTACTTCAGAGTCAAAAACAAAACAAAAATATTTCATTGACAATTCATCCAAAGCCCAAATGAATTGATTAGCCAAGAACAAAGTAGTTCTTACTAATAATAGGTTTGTATAGCTTCCTTGTTTTAAAAAGAACTGTGTTATGATTTTTTTCTTCCCCTAATGAAATAAAATATTAGAGTGAAATTTTTAATTAATTAAGTAGTTTGTTGCATTCTAGCACATCCATGACCATCTGATATAGTACCCAGGAAGAAGTCAAAGATGCAAGGGGCCATATTGCATGACACAAGATAATAAGGTAATGAAGAGTAAATACATGTGTCATTTCAGGCAAGTTATTTACATGACACAGCCTTGGAAAAACCTGCTTGGGAGACATAAATGAATGAAGCTTTTTAGAATGATGAACTAAATGTGCCTTTTTTTGTTTTCAATAATGTCCAATAAAATAGTTTATATTGTCTTCTTTCCTGATCTAAGACATCATGTTGTACAAGAGGTACATTGTGTGAATAGTTAATGTGATGCACTTTTGTTTATATGCAACTTCTGCAAGGAGATATTAACTCCCAAGTTCTGGAATCTTTCTTTGTGCTTGCTAGTTATGACTTTGTAACCCAGAGTCAGAGTTCCAATTTCAGCACACAAAGCCCTTGCCTTTGGCAGCTAAAGGTCTGTTATTATGGGCAAAGATTAAAATTACCCTAGGCCAAGATCTATAATTTTCTATATTAAGTCTTGAGTCAGTGACATAATGCAAGTAAAGTGAGGTATCAATAACTCATTTAAAATTATTTTTCTCGTGAGGCAACCAGACTAGTCATTCTGTTAAATCCAGTAAAGGGGATAAGGGATAAATCTGGGCCGCTCTAGTTTTGTGTTTTAAATGAAACATTGTGAACCTACACAAGGGGATGTGGGCTTTCCCCTTTGTATTTTGTGTAGCACTGGAACACCCATTCTCAATACAGAATAGAGCCAACTCTTTGTTCACCTTTTTTCTAGATATCCCCCTATGTCTCTGAATGAAGGAATTAATTGTTGTATTGTGTCTCAGTTTCTGTTGGCCATTTAAAGAGAGAGAGTAGGAGCGCTCACAGAAGTTCTTCCCTTCAAAGGCAGTCTATGTGAGGTCTCACACAGCAGTCAGCCAGCACACCTGGACAGTCAGGCATAGATGCATTTACAGGATCTTTCTCCAATCTGACATAAGTCATTTTTCTTCCTATGCCTGTGCTGTATGAACTATGCCATTTAGCTGTCACATACTCCCTTACTCCTTCATAATTCACATTTAGCATTAATCCAGAGGTCTCTATTTTGTCTTTTCTTTCACTTGAAGCTTATGTATATAGTTATGATATGCTTTACATTTTGTCCAGGGATAACTATTGTTTCTAGAGCAACTATAAAACTTGGGGAATACAACAAAAAAGTCCAGGGAGTTAAACAATAATCGAAGGCTTTTATTTTTAAATCTTCGCATATCTGTGAATCACTTTAAAATGCTTCAGCCAAAAAGGGCAGGGATGTTGGATCAAACAATATGGACAAACCATGAATACATATGGAAACTACATGGCGAGAATATGGAGATTCATTATGCTATTCCCTCTGCATCTGTGTGTTTGAAAATTTCCATATAGAGACATTATTTAAAAAAAATAAATATGTGAAAGCAACCATCCAGAGATGATTGAGCAGGTTTTTTGTTTTGTTTTTAAATGACTTTTAAGAGAGATTTTGGTTATTAATAAGTTAGGCTCAAAAGCATATGGGGACAAACTCAAACCTACATAGAGAGAAAAAGAAAATGATGCTACCATTTTTGGACATTGTTCAATTTCACATTGTGAGTGCTAGAATTTGCTCCTTGAAGTGCAACTGGAACCATTTTCTAGATAATTTTCTAGATCTTTTGTAAAATCAGAAAGGATATTTTTTGTTTATTAATATCTTTGCAGCCCCTTAGAGACCTTGATTTTTTTTTCTTTAATACTACTAAAATAACATCAGATATACACTCAGGTCTATTCCATTTTTGAATATTGTCTTTCACACATACTTACGCCCATACAAATACACCCCTCCACCCCCCCACCAAAGGAATGTGTGTGTGTGTGTGTGTGTGTGTGTGTGTGTGTGTGTGTGCATGTATTTCACATTTAAAAGGAGGCCAAGGTCGAGCACAGTGGCTCCCATCTGTAATCCCAGCACTTTAGGAGACTGAGGCAGGTGGATCACAAGGTCCGGAGTTCAAGACCAGCCTGGCCAACATGGTGAAACCCCATCTCTACTAAAAATACAAAACTTAACCAGGCACGGTGGCAGGTGCCTGTAATTCCAGCTACTTGGGAGGCTGAGGCAGGAGAATC
>NW_012098876.1:3298769-3300842 GCF_000951045.1 Mandrillus leucophaeus | reverse complement strand
ATGTAGGGATTTGCTGTCTTTACAAGCAAATAAAACCCAGATCTTTAGGTTTGGTAATGAAAGTACCTCTGTTTGATTAGGAACAGCTAGACCTTGAAATCTGATTCTCATCCCTTGAGTTGCACCATTCTCCTCAGACATCCTGCTAGCCTTTAGAGGTCCTGTCACTCTAGCAGGAAAGGGATCGAAAAAGGATCCCTACTAGTTCACTGATCTCCTTTCCCGTCACCCTCCCCCTTTTTCATTCATTGCCATTTTTCCAAAGAGCTGAGTACACACTAACCTCAAGACATTTTGTACTTCTAACCTTTTGCCTACACTTTTCTTCCTCATATTTCCAAAGATTGCTCCCTCCTTTCTTTTAGAACTTCACTGAGATATTTCCATATTACTGTATCTAAGATATTACCTCCTCTTCTGTCAGTCTCTGCTCCTTATGTTACCTTATCTTTTTTTAGCACTTCACAATTGAAGTTTTATTTACATGTTTGTCTTTTGGCTGTCCTTTATACTAAAGTATAATTTCCATGACAGCAACGTTCCTTAATCTAGTTCTGTGGGATTTAGAATAATGCCGGGCACATAGTAAGTGCTCTTCTGTTACTGTTCAGAACAGGCTGCAATCACTGAAGACTGTGGTAAATAAGGAGGCGGAGATTGTTTGATCCAGGAAGCAGTAGGGAATGAACTATGGAATATCAAGACCTGGGATTATATACTGCTTCTGACACTTATTAGCTGGGTATACTTAAGTTACTTAAACTCTCTCATCTTTAGGAATTTTTCCATCTCAAAATGGGTTTCAACTCAAAAACAGGTAGTTTTGTGGAATAAATGTGAACACATTAAAACACCTACCACAATATCAAACACAAAGGAAGCATCATTTAAAAATTGATAACTATGCAATTTGCCTTTAAAAAGTTAATCTGCTTCTTAGAATTGATAATTCATATCAGATCTTAAATTACTTTCTATTTTTATATATACCAAGCAGGGCCACATTCTGGTAAATCTGTTCTCATATGTTGAGAAAGGCAGGGATTCTACCTCCTGACCACATAAAGCCAGTTTCCTCAGAATTAAAAGTTCCTGTAGGAACAGAACTAGAAAAAACTATTTTAAGATGCATGTGTAACAAAAAAAGAACCCGAATAACCAAGGCAATTGTAAGCAAAAAGAACAAAGTGGAGGAATCACATTACATGACTTCAAATTATACTATATAGCTACAGTAACCAAAACAGCATGGTACTTGTACAAAAATAGACACATAGGCCAATGAGACAGAACGGAGTCCAGAAATAAGGCTGCACACCTACAACTATCTAATCTTCAGCAAAGCTGACAAAAACAAGCAAGGGGAAAAGGACTCCCTATTCAATAAATGATTGAATCCCTATTCAATAAATGATTGAATCCCTATTCACAGAACTGGGATAACTAGCTTTGCCATATGCAGAAAATTGAAACTGGACCCCTTCCTTACAACACATACAAAAATTAACTCAAGATGGATTAAAGACTTAAATGTAAAACCTCGAAGACAACCTAGGAAATACCATTCTGGAAATAGGAATGGGCAAAGATTTCATGATGAAGATGCTGAAAGCAATTACAATGAAAGGAAAAGTTGACAAATGGGATCTAATTTAAAATTAAGAGCTTCTGCCCAGCAAAAGGGACTATCAACAGGGTAAACAGACAACCTACAGAATAGGAGAAAATATTACAAACTATGCATCTGACAAAGGTCTCATATTGAGCATCTTTAAGAAACTTAAACGAATTTACAAGAATAAAACAATCCCATTAACAAGTGGGCAAAGGACATGCATAGATACTTTTCAAAAGAAGACATACATCTAGCCAATTCAAACATATGAAAAAAAGTTCATCATCACTGATCATTAGAGAAATGCAAATTGAAACCACAATGAGATATTATCTCACACCAGTCAGAATGGCTATTACTAAAAAGTCAAAATATAGCAGATACTGGCAAGGTTGCAGAGAAAAGGGAACACTTATAAACTGTTGGTGGGAGTGTAAGTTAGTTCAACCATTGTGGAA
>NW_012098876.1:3293938-3295129 GCF_000951045.1 Mandrillus leucophaeus | reverse complement strand
GTTAATCAGGTAATGCTGCACATTCTCTTTCAAATTTAGATTTTTATATAGTAACTTGTTTGATATAGTTATCAAACAAATGGGGAAGGTCCAATAATGTTAAAAGAACAAAATCAACAAACATCAGTGAAGAACTTGAATTTACATAAATATTTTAACAGCAAGAAGCATTCTACAATGCATTTCCATTTTGATGGCCATTTTCATAACAATGCTGAATGAGAATGCATCTCACCTATGTTACAGAAAATTTCCTTGATTCCATTTCATTTAAAGATTTAGAAGCATCAGCTCAGACACTGGAGGAGGAATCAATAAACATGCCAATTATGTCAGAGAAAACTTATGAATGCCTGAATATTTACAGTCTTATTTCTTTCTTGCTTTACAAAGAATATGCCTACCTGCCTTTTGCATTTCTGGTAAAGATATGAGGTAGGCAGAGGTGAAGATTTGCAAGGAGCTGGGACAGACTGGCAATCTTCCCTTTTGGAAGGCTGCTAGCAAGAGATTAGACTGGATCTTAGAGCACAAGGCATGGGGGTACAAAGACAAGTTTCTGTGGAGACTGAGAAGTAATCCTGGGGCGGAGGGGATATGCAGAAAAAGTGAAAAAGAGAGAAAAGAGCTTATTAGTGGGAACTTCTTGCTATTCTTTTAGTTTCTTTAAGCTACTAGGGTATATTGAATAACTTTTTAATGCTTCTTAATTGTTTTTCTTTACACTTGACTCCATGATAAGACAGGACCATGAAGGAGGCCATCTTTATTGAGGTTACATAACCTTCAACATATTCAATCTACTTGGTTAATATTCACTGAAGTTACAAGAAAGAATGCCCACAAAGGAATCTCTTTATTTTCCTACTGCCATCGCTTCTTCCACTGACATTCTGATATTTTTTTAAATTACTTTTTTTTTTTTTTTTTTTGGTTTTCTGGGCTCCTTTGAGTATAATTGAAGGAAATTTCTATCCTATTCTCCATTGTCGCTAGGACGTTGGGAGCCACATGTGTAAGGATGATGTTTATTGATTCTTAGAATGAAGAATCTTAGTTTATCTCTCCTCCAACATCCTCTTTTAAATATGAAAATATGTAGGGATTTGCTGTCTTTACAAGCAAATAAAACCCAGATCTTTAGGTTTGGTAATGAAAGTACCTCTGTTTGATTAGGAACAGCTAGACCTT
>NW_012098876.1:3286194-3290708 GCF_000951045.1 Mandrillus leucophaeus | reverse complement strand
ACTACATTATACTTGGGGGAGACAAAGATAAATAATGCAGAAACCCTACACTCGAGAGACATTTAAATTGTAAAAAAAAAAAAAAAAAAAAAAAAGTACATAAATAAATGAGTGAGCTGAGGTGTTTCACAGATGCCAAATGAGAAGTGTGTATAATAGACTCATACAAGAATAAATGAAATTGACTTATAATTTTAAAAATATTTAATGTCTGCTTTGCTATCAGAAAGAATATTCTTTAAGAAATAGGACTTTTTCTATTTTATTCATTACTTAGTCTTTCATGAATAGCACACCACCTGATATATAGCCCCATGTTTCAAATGAATTTTGAATGAATATCAGGCAAGGGTGAATAAATAAGTTGAATTAATGTATTAAAAATTAATTAATAATAAGTTATCTTATGGGAATTTAGTGGAGTGGGAAAAGCAGTCAGGAAATATTTTATGGAAGTGATTAAGTTGGAAAAGAGAGAAGCCAGTTCAAACAGAAGGAGCAGCGTAAGCAAATCTGGGAGAGTGTGAACGGTCTGAACCCTTTTTGAGAAGTGCTGTATGTGGAAAGTGAGATGCATTCATTTACATCATGACATTGGATGGCCTTTTGTGTTAAAGAGTTTGGATGTTATCCTATAGGTGGGCATATGGGCAATTAAAGTAAAATTTACACTTTAGAAACATCTATTGACAATTTGAAACCATGTAAGATACCTTCAGTGCTCACTCCCAGTGGACAAATTGGTACCTATCTAAGAAAAATATGAATTTCTGGACAGCTATTCAACCTTCCCCTGGGGTAGTCTAGCACTAAACTAGTTTATCTCTTTGTTTCTATAGCACAGAAGGGTAGGTATTGTATTTTATAGTCATTTGTATTCATTGTTTTTATACTAAACTTCTTCATAGGCGACGCTAACAAGTTATTTATTATTTTTTTATGATTGCTTAGATTGATTTATCCATAGATGTTTACAGCACAAATGGTCTTTAACACCTCCTTGAAAAACTCAGTTTCTAGGACCTGGATTAAATTCATATTGTATTGATTAGTATGTGATTCAGGTTACATGAGAGCACTCTTCAAATTGTCACAATTTCAGTACCTTGACTCTTGAATTAGGAAAAACACCATCTCAGGTCATTACCCCTGTAAATCTTTTACCTACTGAAAGCAAGGTTCTCATTCTAGCTGATGCCTCTAGCCTTGTTAAGTCATACCTGCATTGTAACATATAGCTTTCACTTTGAAACCAGAATTTATTTCTACTAACTGAGTTCACTGCATCCTGGGAATTCTTTCAGCCTCTAGCACAGGAAATATATATTTAGGAACAGCATGAGGGAAATTGAGATGTGTTTTCTTGACCTGAGTTGGAGTTCAGTCTAAGAGTGAGTATGTATTTGCTTCCTTGGTAGAGAATCCTAAGTGAATGCTCTATTAGAAAGGATCCTGATGTTTTACATTAAAATATTCCTCCCTGTCTTCCCCCACCCCTACTCCTGCCGGGTCCCCCTTTTGTTTTTTCCTAGGGTGGTTAACATGAGTTTCACTTGAAATCAGAGTTACACCTGGGATTATGACTTGGAATTCTTTCTTGTTATTTTTTTTTCTTTTTCAAGTAGCTTGACTAATTATATTTACATGTGGAAATGTGGGGACTCTACGCACTTTTTTTGTTAAAAAAAAAAAAAGTTTGTACCACTGCTCTCCAACTACTTTACATTTCATTATAGAAGTAATATTAAGAAGTTATTTTGTCTGTCTGTGTACATTTATTTAATAATTTGATCAAAGGATATTGACATGTATATTACCCTCAGCCACTCTGCAGGACCAGTGAGGTAGACACTAGGCAATAGTGAATAGGGCCCAGCTCCTGACCTCAATCAAATCAAATTCTCATAATAGCGGAGAGGAACATGGAAATGCATTATGAAAAATTAATGAGATTTAGCTCATCCCCTATTGATGAACATTTATAAATTATGATACATCATAATTATGCCACAATACTAAGCAGCATTTCATGATATATGTGCTAATATGGAAAATTCTTCATATACAATTAAGGTAAACAAAACCAACATACTAAGCAATGCTACTGTCTTTGAAATTAAAAAAAAGAACTAGATAAACAAAAGAGTAGATGTATATAGTTATGCATTTTTGAAAGAAATCATAAAAGGTGGGGGATTTTAAAGAAGTATTTTTATTTTTAACCTTTCTATAGTTTGAATTTACTAACTTTTTACATGTCCTTTTTCCATTTTTTAATTCATTTTTAATATCAAAGGGGTATGTTCACTGTAAGATTATAGCGATATTTTTCCTCTACCTCTTTCTAATAAAAAATTTCAACTTATATATAGCACATAGTAATCTATAAATATAAAATACAGTATGCAAAGAGCTCTATCAGAGGAAAGAGGAATACTCTGGAGCCAAGGAGGAGGGAGGAATGAGTCAGGATCAGAAACAGTTTATCTTCGTCAGTAAATAAGATTCTTCTAATTTCAAAGCTGCTTCATCTAAGAAACTTTTTCCTTGGTGCTTTGCCTTCTAGCCACACAAGTTTCGCTAGTCTGTTGCTACATCAATCAACTGATATTTCTTGGAAGTGCTGGTACTTTCCAATTTCTTGGTGTCAAAACATTGCCTTCATTCAGCTCTGATAATGTTCCAGGCTTTTCCCAAAAAGTGAACTAAATTTAACTGTCAGTGAAAACTTTGTGTGCCATCCACTTGAAACATTAACTTTTTCCACTTGAAACAATAGCATTACATTATTCCCCTTATGGGGCATGGTTGTTCCTTTTAGAACCATCCTTTTATATAGGAAAGGAATTATCAGAGAATTGTTACAATTTTTTAAACGATAGTGTTTTAATCTTTAAAACAGAGAGGAGATCTTGAGATCACTATTTAGGCCATAATGCAATTGTCAAAAGGTGATTTCCTCTATGTTGTTTCTAGTCAAATAGCTGTTCTCTGCTTTTATCGTAACTATGGGGCATTTTCTTTCTTGTAAGTCTATTTCACATAGTAGAAAATTATATATAAAATCAAATATAAGCAGTAATCCATTACTGAGGGATAAAATTAGGCATGTGCATGAAAATTACATTTTTTCAATGTACGCTATTTTTTATTTATTTCCTCTTTTAAGTTTATATTCCCTCACCAGTTTTTGGACTAAATCATAGGCATAAACATGAGCCTGACACTTATAAATATAATCCAGATGATTTGTTTATTCTTTTAAAACAAGCCATTATTACAGGGGCAGCATACATTCTTTTAGGAGATCTAACTGGTTTCCTAGCTTTTGGTTCTAATTCTAACCTGGCCCAGAGAACCACTGTAATTATATTTTTGTGAGTACTCAATCTTTTTGCCCCATTCCAAAATGATAAAGTCAGTCATAAGAACTGCTCAAACTTCATTCCCTATTCCTTCTGATGGTAAAGAGGGTAGAAAGTAAGCAGTTGGAGAAAGCGTTCACTTAAAAATCAAAAGAACTGATTGTAACTTTGTCACCAAATACCACAAATTAGCAAGTAATTCATTAAACTTTTATTTTTATTTTCCTTGTTGACAAAATCAAGAGTTTGAATTAGGTAAATTTTACAGTTATATGGCAAACAGGATCTATACACCACTCAGCATGGGATTTTATTACAACTCAGAATTACATACCTAGCTATGCCTCACTTATTATTGCACACAAAACATAATTAAATACTAAGCAGGATGCTAAGAGTCAAAAGAAAATGTAACCAAATAGCTTCCTTTGCCATATGCAGGTTTTCTAACTCCAAAATATAATAATTCTGTGTTGTAACCTTCAAGTAATTTTTGCCATGTAAATTATGGTTTCCATTGAAAGCTTGCCAGTCTATATCTAGAAATAAATACAAACATACATATGCATGGTGCCATACACATACACGTACACATGTATACACTCTGATAGGCATCAGAAGTCTATCCTGCACGGGGCACATGTGGAAAAGAAAGTGGACGTTTTCTAACAAAATCTTTTGCAAACATTTCAGAGGCCTTATTCTTCAAGACCTTCCTGGATATAACAAAAAATAGTGTTTTGGGATAAGTGAAAATAATTAAAGGCATGGGTTCCAGCATACAGTTAGCTTCAGATGCTTATTTCTAGCATTTTTCCATAAATATTGTTTGTTCCAAATCAGTATAAACTATTCTGTCTGCATTTGGAAGGACTGTGGAGTGTTGGAGCAAGTACAAAAGGAGTTCTAATTCCTTGTTGCAAGGCTACCAGTTCTCAATATCAGGTCTAGATAGCCCCAGACGTTTTTTGTTGTTGTTGTTTTTGTTTTTTGAGGTGGAGTCTCTATCTGTTGTCCAGGCTGGAGTGCAGTGGTGTGATCTCTCGACTCACTGCAACCTCCGCCTCCCGGGTTCACTCCATTCTCCTGCCGAGTAGCTGGGACTACAGGCGCCTGCCACAACGCCCGGCTAATTTTTTTGTGTTTTTG
>NW_012098876.1:3281984-3286019 GCF_000951045.1 Mandrillus leucophaeus | reverse complement strand
CAGATACTGGCAAGGTTGCAGAGAAAAGGGAACACTTATAAACTGTTGGTGGGAGTGTAAGTTAGTTCAACCATTGTGGAAAATAGTGTGGCAATTCTTCAAAGACCTACGAATAGAAATACCATTCAACCCAGAAATCCCATTCCTAGGTATATACACAAAGGAATATAAATTTTTCTACTATAAAGAAACATGCATGTGTATGTTCACTGCAGCACTATTCACAATAGCAAAGTCATGGAATCAATCTAAATGCCCATCAATGACAGATTAGATAAAGAAAATGTGGTACAGATACACTATGGAATACCATGCAGCCATAAACAAGAAAAAAGATCATATCCTTTTCAGGAACATGGATGGAGCTGGAGGTTATTATCCTTAGAAAATTAATGAAACAGAAAATCAAATACCACATGTTCTCACTTATAAGTGGGAGCTAAATGATGAGAACACATGGATACATAGAAAGGAACAACACACTGGGGCCTCTCGGAGAGTGGACGGTGGGAGGAGGGAGAGGATTAGGAAAAATAACTAATGGGTAATAGGCTTAATACCTGGGTGATGAAATAATCTGCAAAACCAACCCCCATGATACAAGTTTACCTATGTAACAAACCTGCACATGTACCCCAGAACTTAAAATAAAAATTAAATTTAAAAAACTTAAAATTAGTTACTATGTAATTTTCCTTTAACAAATTCATCTGCTTTTTAGAAATTAAAATTTATATTGTATCTTAAGTTACAATTTACTTTCTAACTATTTGTATATATAACAAGCAGGGGCACATTCTGGCACATCTGTTCTCAAATTTTGAAAAAGGAAAAGGGTTCTCCCTCCTGACCACATAAAGTCAGTTTCTTCAGAATCAAATTCTCAAATGAGGAAGCAGTTAATTAATTCTAGATTTGAGACACCCTCAGGAGACCTTCTCTCTCCTCCGCTAAAGGTCTCAGGATATGTCCATTATTAAATTAGGAACAGTTCACCAACTCTGGTTGGAGGATTGTTTTGTTTCCTGGTCATAGAGAAAGGAAGGTAGATGTTGACTTGATTGTTAGCTAACTTTCTTTGAGATAATCCAAAACTGAAAAAGTAAAGAACGGTTTTACTTCGCCCTTTATATTACCTGGCAAATTTGACAGTGTCTCTCATGGGCTTTGTCTATAAGAGTGAAACAAATCAGAGAACTTTATAGTAATGTAGCATATTTAAGTCCTTTCACAAAGTCAACCCTGGTTAAACAGATCATAATCCATATAAAAAGAAAGCTCTCCTTCTTATCACTTTAAGTTTTATAGTCCAAAATAGAGCCTTTGAACTCTCATCAATCCTAAAATGCATCACTGTGATGCCTACAGAGTTTAGGTCTATTTTTAATTGACTGTCCTATTTCTATGCTGGGAATAAAATGAGAGGCATGGTTCCAGAAAAATGACCCTAAAAACAATAATTTCTACATGTGCCTCAATAATATTAATAATATCTAATATTTGTTTTGTATCTTTCCATGGTTCATAAAAGTTATTCCCCTGCTTACCTTATGTAACACTTCAAGTTACTCCCAATCTTTTATTCTTTCAACAAATACTTACTACATGCTACTCTATGCCAGATTTGGGATTAAGTGTTCAGTGTAAGGTCATATAATTCTGTTAGGGAAATTTTAAGTTGCTGGTCTGCTTTTACAATGAGTAAGTGGTGAAACTGAGATGTGAAAATTAAGTCTCTTATCAGTAAAAGGATCATATGTATCAAATCCTTGACTAACCTTAATTTATGCAAATTATATCAAATATGACTTTTTCCTATAAGGAAAGCTTTTACAGATTTCTAGATGGTTATATTTAACTGCTTCTACATGTTTCATATCTAATCATTATATGCCAAAAATACACATTATGTTTATTACAAAATATCTACTTGTTTGATTATGATTATTTTAGGTAAAAAAATGAATATATTGCCAAGCTGCAATTACTATATTTAGAATATGTACCACATATGACTAGACAAATTTGCTGTGATCTTTTAAAAAATAGGGGAAAGATTTCCAGTGCCCATTTTAGGTAAGAAAGCCTTCCTGAGAGACTTATTAAATATTAAATGCTTTATTAAGAAATTTAGAGACTCTTTATGCAGATATTTTAAAAGCCTGACAGATACATCCAATGTGGGACTGAATTAAGTTCAGTCTTGGCTGATTCAGCTGAGAGGGTACTCTGCTGTTGTTAAGCCATAGGACAGTTGTCAGGGTACCTTCCACCCTGGAAAATACATAAGCTTGCTAAAATTGTGCATGCGCATGCATGTGTGCAGTATGTGTATAATCTACTGCATTCTAGCAACTACATTATACTTGGGGGAGACAAAGATAAATAATGCAGAAACCCTACACTCGAGAGACATTTAAATTGTAAAAAAAAAAAAAAAAAAAAAAAAGTACATAAATAAATGAGTGAGCTGAGGTGTTTCACAGATGCCAAATGAGAAGTGTGTATAATAGACTCATACAAGAATAAATGAAATTGACTTATAATTTTAAAAATATTTAATGTCTGCTTTGCTATCAGAAAGAATATTCTTTAAGAAATAGGACTTTTTCTATTTTATTCATTACTTAGTCTTTCATGAATAGCACACCACCTGATATATAGCCCCATGTTTCAAATGAATTTTGAATGAATATCAGGCAAGGGTGAATAAATAAGTTGAATTAATGTATTAAAAATTAATTAATAATAAGTTATCTTATGGGAATTTAGTGGAGTGGGAAAAGCAGTCAGGAAATATTTTATGGAAGTGATTAAGTTGGAAAAGAGAGAAGCCAGTTCAAACAGAAGGAGCAGCGTAAGCAAATCTGGGAGAGTGTGAACGGTCTGAACCCTTTTTGAGAAGTGCTGTATGTGGAAAGTGAGATGCATTCATTTACATCATGACATTGGATGGCCTTTTGTGTTAAAGAGTTTGGATGTTATCCTATAGGTGGGCATATGGGCAATTAAAGTAAAATTTACACTTTAGAAACATCTATTGACAATTTGAAACCATGTAAGATACCTTCAGTGCTCACTCCCAGTGGACAAATTGGTACCTATCTAAGAAAAATATGAATTTCTGGACAGCTATTCAACCTTCCCCTGGGGTAGTCTAGCACTAAACTAGTTTATCTCTTTGTTTCTATAGCACAGAAGGGTAGGTATTGTATTTTATAGTCATTTGTATTCATTGTTTTTATACTAAACTTCTTCATAGGCGACGCTAACAAGTTATTTATTATTTTTTTATGATTGCTTAGATTGATTTATCCATAGATGTTTACAGCACAAATGGTCTTTAACACCTCCTTGAAAAACTCAGTTTCTAGGACCTGGATTAAATTCATATTGTATTGATTAGTATGTGATTCAGGTTACATGAGAGCACTCTTCAAATTGTCACAATTTCAGTACCTTGACTCTTGAATTAGGAAAAACACCATCTCAGGTCATTACCCCTGTAAATCTTTTACCTACTGAAAGCAAGGTTCTCATTCTAGCTGATGCCTCTAGCCTTGTTAAGTCATACCTGCATTGTAACATATAGCTTTCACTTTGAAACCAGAATTTATTTCTACTAACTGAGTTCACTGCATCCTGGGAATTCTTTCAGCCTCTAGCACAGGAAATATATATTTAGGAACAGCATGAGGGAAATTGAGATGTGTTTTCTTGACCTGAGTTGGAGTTCAGTCTAAGAGTGAGTATGTATTTGCTTCCTTGGTAGAGAATCCTAAGTGAATGCTCTATTAGAAAGGATCCTGATGTTTTACATTAAAATATTCCTCCCTGTCTTCCCCCACCCCTACTCCTGCCGGGTCCCCCTTTTGTTTTTTCCTAGGGTGGTTAACATGAGTTTCACTTGAAATCAGAGTTACACCTGGGATTATGACTTGGAATTCTTTCTTGTTATTTTTTTTTCTTTTTCAAGTAGCTTGACTAATTATATTTACATGTGGAAATGTGGGGACTCTACGCACTTTTTTTGTT
>NW_012098876.1:3276281-3277169 GCF_000951045.1 Mandrillus leucophaeus | reverse complement strand
AGTCCCAGCTACTCGGGAGGCTGAGGCAGGAGAATGGCGTAAACCCGGGGGGTGGAGCTTGCAGTGAGCTGAGATCCGGCCACTGCACTCCAGCCCGGGCGACAGAGCGAGACTCCGTCTCAAAAAAAAAAAATAAAAAAAATACAGATTTTGATGTAGTTAGTCTAGAAAGGGGCCCAAGAATCTACATTTCTAACAAGCTCCCAGGTGATGATTCCATTGTTTCTGGGTTCATTGACCTTGCTGTGAGTAACATCACTTTCATGTATTATCTATAACTAAGTACAAAATGCTGTTAACAGTGTACACACACACACACACATTGCACACATAATACAGACATGGCAAACTTCACTCCAACCTCTCCTATGATCACTTTCTACCCTCAGACCTGGAAATAAATTAATCCTGTCAAAGGATTTATTTAACACAAAAAGAAACAGCATTCAACCTGTGAAAATTGGCCAAATACACACTAGATCATATCACTCTGAGCTGGGAGTCAAAGAGGGCTTCCTTGTCATTTGCCAGATGGAGGGGTGTGTGTGTGAATGTGTGGCGGGGGCAGTTGGGAAAAGAAATTCCAGGCAGGAAAGAACTGCACTTAGAAGTGATGAGAGTGAAATTAGCTGGGTGTGGTGGTGTGTGTAGTAGTGTGTAGCTGAGTCCCAGCTACTCAGGAGGCTGAGGCAGGAGAATAACTTGAACCCGGGAGGCGCAGGTTGCAGTGAGCTGAGATCCAAGATCAAGCCACTGCACTCCAGCCTGGGTGACAGAGCAAGACTCTGTCTGGAAAAAAAAAAAAAAAAAAAGGGAAGTGACAGAAGTGTAAACTATTCAGGGATGGAAGGATACTAATAAAGATATGATGCAGGGGAAAAATTCTTA
>NW_012098876.1:3269126-3273895 GCF_000951045.1 Mandrillus leucophaeus | reverse complement strand
TGAGCCACTGCGCCCGGCCGGCCCCCGACGTTCTTAAAGCCTTTTGACTAAATCTTAGCATTGCATCCACCTTCCTTATTTATATTTTCATTTAACAAACATTTGATTAAAACTTTTTATCCAGAGTAAGTGACAGTTGACTTGTTTTCCATGTGCTAGTTCATAATTTGGCAGTTGGCATGGGGTGGGAGGTGGGGCATATATGTAAACTATTGTTTCAAACTGTGGAATTGGACGTGATTTCTAAGCTAGAGGAGATTCTATGACTGTAGTGCTGGAGGTTGACATCCATTCTATGCTTCACAAATGCCTACCTATATTTCTATTATAGCAACCATTGTAATCTTCAGTTTTCCTTTTACTTGGCTTTCTCCCCTTCTAGACTGTGACCACTTTGCCAGAAGCAAAGTTTAGAGTAGTGCCAGTATTATTTGGTATTGAATACATGTGCGTTAAAAAATAAAGAAAAGATTGACTGGGTTAAAAATGCTGCTGAGTTTCATTATCATCCTTCTATTAGTATAATGTTTGCACCATTAGTATGAACAGCTTTTTAATGTGCACCTCACCCAGAATATCACAGGAGTAGTTTAGGGAGAGGTTTCATTTGTGTTTTTTGTTTTGTTTTGTTTTTTTTGTTTGTTTGTTTTTCTTTTTGTTTTTGAGACAGAGTCTCACTCTGTCGCCCAGGCTGCAGTGCAGTGGCAGGGTCTCGGCTCACTGCAAGCTCCGCCTCCCGGGTTTACCCCATTCTCCTGCCTCAGCCTTCCGAGTAGCTGGGACTGCAGGCTCTCGCCACCACACCCGGCTAATTTTTTTTTTTTTTAAATGTACTTTTTTAGTGGAGACGGGGTTTCACAGTGTTAGCCAGGATGGTCTCGATCTCCTGAACTTGTGATCATTTGTTTCATTTTTTTAAATGAGATATAATTTACAACCTCACAATTTTTCCTTAAAGGTATCTCCTGGATCAAACATTTATAACATTTTAACTTTTAATTATTGAGATTCTTTTTTAAAGTCCTTTATTTTGTCTACTATTTTTCTAAGATTTTATAAACTCACCTCGAATAAACTGCATCTGTTTTCATTAGCTTTTCTTTCCCACCCAGCTCCTCCCACTCTTATTTTTTCTTGAAGTAAGATTGGTAACCTATCTGAAATGAGGAATATTTAAATTTAATAGTTAAAGTACCAGACCAGTAATGTTATAGTAATAAACAAATATTTAAAACCATGACCACAGTCCAATACAAACACTAGAATAGTTTAAATAAATTGATTGTTAAAATTAAAAATGTTCAACTTCTCTAAGGAAAGTAGGAATTCTGCTGTTGATATCTTAGATGTCAATATCTTCTCATCAATAACATATTAAAGAACATTTTAGTGACTTATCAAACTGCATGTATTTTAAATTGTAAACAGAAAATCAAAATAAATTATCATACCTTAATTTTGGTAAGCAAAATCTTTGTCATTGTTTTGTTTGCTTGCTTAAAACACCAAATCCTATAAGTCATCCGATCATTACACCAGTTTATGCATTGTATGTTGCATGTTTAATACAAAGTTTGGAAGACTAGAAATACTCCACTAAGCAAGCAAACAGTAATTATTCCTTCATAATTGCTGTGCAACTTTATTGCCGTGCATTGTTATGATTATATTTTAAATACTCCCCATTTGCATGATAGACCATAATGTCTTCTAGAACATTAAAGTCTGTGGCTTATAATGGCATCTCACTTCCACAAAGGCCTCTTCTTCATTTAGTCTCTATTTTAACTACTGTTAAAAGAGACTAAACGAAAGTAATTGGCACCATAATCCTGCAAATAGGAAATTGTAAGCAATATAATATTTTTGTGCTACTGAAGTTTCTAATTATTCAGAGCATTTCATGTTTAACATTTAACATGCATTCCTCTTTCAGTTGTGGAGCCAGTCATAACCAAAACAGTTCTTCTCAAATCTTAACATACACAGAAATCACCTGGGGATCTGGTTAAAATACAGATTTTGGGCCGGGCGCGGTGGCTCAAGCCTGTAATCCCAGCACTTTGGGAGGCCGAGACGGGCGGATCACGAGGTCAGGAGATCGAGACCATCCTGGCAACACGGTGAAACCCCGTCTCTACTAAAAAATACAAAAAACTAGCCGGGCGAGGCGGCGGGCACCTGTAGTCCCAGCTACTCGGGAGGCTGAGGCAGGAGAATGGCGTAAACCCGGGGGGTGGAGCTTGCAGTGAGCTGAGATCCGGCCCCTGCACTCCAGCCCGGGCGACAGAGCGAGACTCCGTCTCAAAAAAAAAAAATAAAAAAAATACAGATTTTGATGTAGTTAGTCTAGAAAGGGGCCCAAGAATCTACATTTCTAACAAGCTCCCAGGTGATGATTCCATTGTTTCTGGGTTCATTGACCTTGCTGTGAGTAACATCACTTTCATGTATTATCTATAACTAAGTACAAAATGCTGTTAACAGTGTACACACACACACACACATTGCACACATAATACAGACATGGCAAACTTCACTCCAACCTCTCCTATGATCACTTTCTACCCTCAGACCTGGAAATAAATTAATCCTGTCAAAGGATTTATTTAACACAAAAAGAAACAGCATTCAACCTGTGAAAATTGGCCAAATACACACTAGATCATATCACTCTGAGCTGGGAGTCAAAGAGGGCTTCCTTGTCATTTGCCAGATGGAGGGGTGTGTGTGTGAATGTGTGGCGGGGGCAGTTGGGAAAAGAAATTCCAGGCAGGAAAGAACTGCACTTAGAAGTGATGAGAGTGAAATTAGCTGGGTGTGGTGGTGTGTGTAGTAGTGTGTAGCTGAGTCCCAGCTACTCAGGAGGCTGAGGCAGGAGAATAACTTGAACCCGGGAGGCGCAGGTTGCAGTGAGCTGAGATCCAAGATCAAGCCACTGCACTCCAGCCTGGGTGACAGAGCAAGACTCTGTCTGGAAAAAAAAAAAAAAAAAAAGGGAAGTGACAGAAGTGTAAACTATTCAGGGATGGAAGGATACTAATAAAGATATGATGCAGGGGAAAAATTCTTATTTTCTAATCAAGGAATTTGGATTTTATCTTAAAGGTATTTAGGAAGAGAACTAGATGATTATGTGAATTTTAGTTCACCTATTCTACTAATGTTTTCTCTGCCACTCTCAATGAAATATTTCTCTTTGGGAAATTAATCTGAATTTGACTCCTGAAATTTAAGGATAATATGGAAATATATTCTTTGTTTTTGAAATAGCACATTTGAAAATGTATTTCTGGAGTTTTAAAAAATGTATCTAGTAAAACATTGTGGCTGTATCTGTCTTCCATTATAATCATGTTAAAATTAACAATATATAATCATCTTAAAATTAATACAATCAGATGTTTTAACTTAGCAATGTCAGTA
This sequence comes from Mandrillus leucophaeus, assembly GCF_000951045.1. Classification (NCBI taxonomy): domain Eukaryota; kingdom Metazoa; phylum Chordata; class Mammalia; order Primates; family Cercopithecidae; genus Mandrillus; species Mandrillus leucophaeus. The sequence goes on along the minus strand of NW_012098876.1, from coordinate 3,270,469 downwards.
AATATAAATAGGTCATTATCAATATTCATAGCCTAACGCTTATGCAGATCCCCAAGTATCAGAGTGGCTAATATTTGAGAACTTTAAAAAATTGTAAAATTTATGAAGACAGTTCACAAAGAGATCTTAGTTGAAAGCTAAGAAAATCTCACCGTATGACTTTTAAATTTTTTCTTAGTGTCAAAAATAATTATTTGAAAGGTCTCTTTACAATAAGGGAAAATTATAAGGTAGGCTTAAAATCCAGAATCTCATACTCTTTATATATTTGATCCTTGGCAAACTAGAGCATTGTTATTTGGTAATATTTGTTTAAGTGAGGCCTCTGCTAAAATTTTTTATGCCAGTCGGTAGAAGAAATATTGGTGTAAATAACTCATTTAGAGCATTTTGTTTTATTTATTTAATACAAGTGTTTAAATAAGGGAATTGGGAAAGACCTGCCTTTTTGGATATGTAATTATAGGTACGTAATTATATGTATGTAATTGTTTTAGGGAGAACTAATGAAAGGTAGAGATGGTCTCTTTTAATGAGGAAAGATTTTCTGGAACTTAGCTTTAGCAACAGTAATTATTTAACATTTTAACATGGGACCTGAAAAAGGGAAACCCCAGTGAAATCTATTACTATGTAGATGGCTCAATAGTTTTTCTAGTAGTAAAATACAACCCTGATGGATTTAAACTGCCAATAGAGCTTTTGCAATTGAGTGGCGAAATAATAGTAATAGTACTAATGATCAGAAACAACAGCAAAGGAACAGGGATCATTCATCACAGGCAAATGGAGGTTAACGCAGATAATAATAACATAACATGCATCATACCCAGGAGATGATGAAAGCCAACTCCTGGCAATGACTCAGGAAAGGGTCCTAGTGCTGTAGTGACCAGATGACCCAATGACAAGCTATCCAAACAGGAACCATTTTAGAAACACAGATCTTTTCCATGAACACATCTTTCAGTTGTTGTTGAAGATAGTTGCAAGTTCTGTATGTTGACGAAACCTCTATGGAGTTAAAATGGAACAGAGCTGATGAAAATAAAGCTTAAACGTTCCAAACTCTCTGACACTGACACATGACCAGGTTTCACAGTTGATAACTGGAAAGTGGCTGACAGAGATTCTAATCGATCATAATCTTTGCAGCAAATGGATTCAGTATTTATTTAGATACAATATTCTTTAAAAAAAAAAAAACTTTCACATCAGTTCTATGAAGTATTTAACATTATTTTCCCCATTTTATACATAAGAAAAATGAGTTACAGAAATGTAAAAGGAAGGAAGGAAGGAAGGAAGGGAGGGAGGAAAGAAGGAAGGAAGGAAGGAAGGAA
>NW_012098876.1:3258981-3269061 GCF_000951045.1 Mandrillus leucophaeus | reverse complement strand
AGGAAGGAAGGAAGGAAGGAAGGAAGGAAGGAAGGAAGGAAGGGAGGAAGGAAGGAAGGAAGGAAGGAAGGAAATGTGCCTAGTATCTTGTAGCTAGTAAGTAAGGGAGCCAGACTTCAAACCCAGGAAGCTGGTACCCTTAACAATTAAGTGCCCCCAAAGTATGTGATAAAGCCTATGGAAATATGATCCTATAGAAATTACCTAAAGAGAAGTCATATTCTAGACTATTAGAACCAGGGACTATCCTATAAACCTTATAAGAACCATTATTAGGGGACAATAAACAACCCTGATTCAGAGAGTAGAAATATGTTTCATAAAAACCATTACCCAAAGATATATAAAAGGTAAAACTTAAAAAAACTTGATTACCATTTACAACTTGGAAAAGAAACCCAGAATTTTCTGTAGCCACTGTTCAATGTGTTCTTATAGTCTTAAGGCAGAATAAAAATCTGGAAATTATCAGGGAAGGTTTTAAGAACAAAATAAGCAAGTTGGTCTTTTTTTAAATAGAAATCTGATGTTAACAGAAGCATTATGATATTAAGGGAAAACTGGTAATGGGACTAAGGAAGGGAGTGAAAACATGCTCCTCACCTATGAATTAGACATCCAAGAGGACAAATTCAATCTCATGCCATATTGGGTCACTGATGACCCATCATGCATGGACTGTAGGACTTAAAAATAAATCTGGACACAAAAGTTCTTATGTATGGGCCAATTCTGCTTATTTGGACACAGTGAAAATAGATATAACAAGATAGTTTTTTCCTCAAGGATGATACTTAGCAGATAAAGCCTGATTTCTAATTCAATATTGGTACAACTGCACTTAGTGGTTTAGCTGCTACTTAGGTTTAAATCCCAGGTGTGTGACCTGCCACAAGCCGCTAAACCATTCTGAATATCAGTTCCTTCACTGGTAAAATAGGGAAAAATATTAGTTGCCTCATAGAGTTGTAGTGAAGATTAAATGAATGATCTATATAAAATGGAAGTGCTTGATAAACTTTAGCCTATTATTAACACCAAATACTAAAAAAAAAAAAAAAAAAGTCCTCTGCTTGGGTAACATTCCTTGGTTAAAACAAAAAGACTATATTTGAGTATAAAGAAGCTTCTGACTGTTAAGGGTGATGTGTATGTACATTATCTTGACAATGGTGATGGTCACATAGGCATATGCGTATATCAGCACTGACAAATTGTATACTGGGAATATGTACAGTTTATTTTATGTCAGTTGACTCAATAAAGTTGTTTGTTAAAAACAAACAAACAAAAAAACTTACCTGTGAGTGTTATGTGTGTGTCTGTGAATGTAGTTGCTAGGAAAATTTCTTACCTAACAGAGGCACACAAAGCTGCCATCCCTCCTCACAAGAAACTGGAACCACTTTCTTTACAGCAAGAAGTGTAAAGTGCTTCTAGATTTACCACTTGTGAGAAATTTGTACCACTGACAGTGATGAACTCATATGTTAGCATGACTATCCCATTTTAATAGCTATATGTACTTGAATCTTTAAAATGGCAAGAGAGAAAATATAGAGGAGGAAGATTTTACATGTGATATATAGTTTTGAAATCTCACAGGAAATTATGTTACTCAGATAATATTGGGATACAATGATTGCATTTAGCATTTAGGTTTTTCATCTGGACTCAGAATTTAAAGTGCTTCTAACATAAATAATCAGGAATCAGAATTTACAGTACTTCTAACATAAAGGCAGTGACTATCTACAGACATTCCATGATGCAGTTTTTCTGTCGTGTGATTTTCCTGGCTTCACCCAAGTCACTGAAGTCAGAGGCTCATCAGAGCAGTCAGTGTGAAAAACCACTTGTGTTCAGTGAGGCAATGATATTTATTGAGTGCTCTCCCTATACAGAACTGTGTGCTCTGTATATGGCAGGAATGACATTTTGTTTTTTATTTCTCCTGGGCAACGGTGACCCTTGTCTCTTTGAGCCGTTTCCTCCAGTACTGATGAACAGAGTTGCTGCTAATAAAGAGTGAGCTAAAAAGGATTTGACAAAATATGACTGCCCCTTAGAGCCAAATGATTTCAAATATTTATTTGTAGGTACCTGTTTGATTGTACTCTTTTTCCACTGTTGATTTTGGAAACAATTTTAGAATTCTCATTAATTCCTTAAAAATGTTTAACTTTACCAGGTAAGTTAAATGCAAGCAATCTAGCTGGAGTGGGAATGGGGAAAAATGGATGTTGGGGGAGCTGTGCCAGTTATCTAACAAGACAATAATGCAGCATATCAATTATAACATCTTATTGGCATGAAACAATAAAGATTTCTTTAGCTTTACATGTTTGTGTGGTGGGCTCAATTTATATCATCTGGGCTTATATATTTTTTTCTGTTGTTAACTGCAAGTTAACTCTGTACCACCACTGATCTTGGATGTACGGGTTCACGTGTCTGGCTGGTGGCTGGCATTGGATGATCTAGTACGGCTTTGGCTGGAATGTTAGGATGTTAAGGATGACACATCTTTATTCGCATCTCATCCTCCAGCAGGCTAACCTGGGCGTGTTCACATAGCCATGCAGAGGAGCAAAAGAAGCAACTCCCAAAACTTAAACCCATTTCAAGCTTCTGCTCATGTCTCATTTGCTAACATCCTACTGGCCAAAGCAATCACATGGGGTCAGATCTAGAGTCAGAGTGAGAGGGCTCCACGATATTATAGAGCAAAAGGCAAGGACACAGGGATTGGTCAAGAATTAGGGCCTTTAGTATAACTAATCTTTAGTAAAACACACTTTTCCTAACGAGTAACAGTTGTGCAGGGTGGTCATTTTGGTTTTCAGACTATAAACTGACAAATTAATATCTGGTTAATTCAAGCAGATAAACTAAGAAATTAACCTTCCCAGCCACATTGATGTATTAACCAAGTTTGTCAGACCACTTTGGCTTTCATTGTATTCATTCATTTAAAAATATATTTATTGTGATAACAAGCAGCAATTTTCCAATCAAGCAGGGATATGAAGGAGAACATCAGTTCTCAAAGAATAATTTTGCCCTGTTGGGTTTTAAAAGATTGTCATTTTCCAATGTAATTGTTGGAAGAGGAGTTCAGACATCAGTTTTGGTCACTTTCTCTTGGGAAATACGTTTACCTGAGTCATGTAGGACCACCTCTAGCAATCCGGGACTCACAAGTTACAGCCATATCCTTTGGCTATATTTTTTATCATGCGGGTTCACTTAACATTCTAATAATTGTTCTCTCCGGGATTCTGATTAGATTTTACTGGAAAATTGGAGTGAAGAGGGTTGGGTGGAGCATCAGCTCCTAGCCATTTAGAAATTACAGAGGACTAATTTTTAAAAAGCTAATTTGATTGCGGTTAGCAAAATGTCTCTCTTTTGAGAAAGAAGCTCCTAATCATCTCTTTCCAAAATTGAATGCTTCAGTTTCTACAGTGCAAACACGGTTGCTTTGAGGAAGAAATATTTATCCACATATAAATACCGATTATGAACATGTTTCTGACATTACTTGAAGGGTCGGTGCTTGCCTCTTTACTTCTAAAGCAAATTTCACATTCTGCTTCAACTGATTATTTTTTCAACAATATTTGTTCTATTCTTTTATGATCTGCCAGTACTTTTTTGAAGCCCAGTTAGTTAGAACAGCGGCCAACAGAACTGAGACTAAAAGGGGGCCAAATATCTCTTCAGAAGCAAGATGTTACTTCAAACGATATTCATTACAAAGCACTACTGTGACTCACATAATCACTTATTTTTGAAGGGGGACTTGTTAATGTAGAATTGGTTTCTTATCTTCCCAGCCCCCAGTGAGCCTTTGCTGTGCAAATTTGCTGATGGAGGACAAAAGAAGCGACAGAATCAAAGCAAATATACCCAGAATGGGAGGCCTTGGCCCAGGGAAGGAGAGGTGAGTCCTAACTGACAACATTTGTTCTGAAATTGGGCAGTAGATATCCCTCAGAAGGTGGCAAGGCAGACGTATGGTGCCGTGATGAAATTGAGTCCCATGGAATACCCAATATCTTCAAAGGGGCAAATGAGCAGCCTCATGTTAATGTGTTCTAGATGAAATTATTGAGAAGGAGTAGAGGACTGCAAAATTAACCTCAGTTCTGCACGATAGCAAGTCTTCTGTCTTTAACCAAACTTGAACCTGAAAGGAACTCACTGAAATACTTATCTACAAAGAATTGATTTCTATCTGTATAACAGCTATAAAATGAGGGTATAATTACTTAACAAAATATTTTCAGTGACATCAGTAGGGAGAGTTGGATGTTTGTGTTTTGAAACAGGCAGGTAAAATTTGGTTGTTTTTCATCCTGCTATTGAGATGATTTACTTGCACATGTATGTATATTTATGCATATTCCCATATGTTCATAAATGTTTTGATATCTGCTATACATATATATGTACATATATGTGTGTGTGTGTGTGTATATATATATATATCAAATAAGATATTGTCTATTGGTCAAAAGGGAGGAAGAAAAGTTAATACATACAGCATTTTGCTTTTCACAACAAGAAGAAGGAAAAGTACTGAACAGCTCACTATCCATTTACCCTCAATACAAATTGGTAGATAAGCCAGCTTATGGATCCAATGCCACTTAGGAATGTGTTCTTTTTGTTACTTTTTTTTAAGAAGACAAGGAAAAGGCGCCTGAGCTTCCATGAGGTCTTTTCATTATTTGTGAAATGGAATAGAGTTATTTGAATGACTTGAATAAATGCCATTTTGTATCAAGGCCATAATTTCAACAGAAGAGCTTTATTTAGTATTTCATTCAAAGCACCTACTTCATCCGTTTGTCATTTAAGAAGCATTGTACTTGATGCAGCATTTTACACTTTGAATACTGACAGAACAGTGGTAAGAAAGAAAGGAGGCTGGAATTTTTCTCAGCAAATCCTTTAGCCTTTTTTAAGTTTCTGTTTCTAAGACCATTTTTTGTTTTGAGTGTTTCCATGCAGGTCTCAAAACTCCTCTTAAAGGTTATAGTTGTGTTCAAGTACTATGTAAACTGTAACTCATTACATTAAGACATGAAAAACAGAATCATCATTGGGCCTCAAAAGTTAATTAAAAAAAGACAAGAGTTTTAATATTCTCAACTTGAGAAAGGCAGTGGATATTATGTTCTCAAAAGGAGGTGGAGGGAGTGATCCATGTGTTTTCAGCATGGAGTCCAGTGCATCAGCAGATAACCCTACTGGCCCCAGAAGACAACTGATGCCTGATAGTACTCATTATCACATGTCCCCTACCAAACAGCCATAATCTAGAAAGACTCATTTGACATTTTAAAATTTGGTTGGATGAAACGCCTGCTGATTAGAGATATCTTTGGGTCACAGATTATCATCATAAAGCCCCAAGACTCAATTAGCAACTTGGCATTTATGACAGAAGTTTCAGTTTGTGTCTCCTTAAGGAACTATAATATTACCTTCATACAATAGATGGCAATTGCAGCAAGACACTTCACCTCAGTGTACATTTCTTGAAAATGGAATCAATAAAGACAAAATATAGAGAGTTACAGCTGCCACCTGGCTACTGTATATAGAATCTAAGACTTTGCTTCAAAGCATGATAAAGGCAATATATACTATGGTGTGGAAGCATTGTGGAGTGAAGTTTAGGACCCAGAGCGCCTTATAATTTAAACATAGGTTTTAAAGGTATATTCCTAATCTTTGTTTTCAAAAGTTGATTTTTAAGAGCTATAAATTTTCCTGTTGATCTATGAAAATCAAGGGACTGTAATATAATTTATCTGTGACCAATAAAATATATTTCAAATATATATACATATTAAGAGAAAATAGATTAGGCAGAGAAATAGCATGCCCTAGAAACATGCTTATCGAATTTCTTCGTTTGGGGATGCACATATTAATTTGTACACTTTGACTGTGGTCTTAGAAGTAGATACCCGAAGAGTGTTGGATAACTGTGTCCGTCATTTTATATATGTTTTGCTTCCATTTCCCCCTTGCATTTTACTTGCTAAAGTATAGTAGCATGTTGATAAAGTATGTCATGATACACATTAACCCTATATAAGCAATATTTAATTAATTTTATATGCCAGGCAATTCTGGTTACTATATTTGATCCTAAGACACATGCCTTTGTTGTTCTTTGCCACACTTTAAAGCTTCTGAAATTGGTTCTCTTATACTAAGTGGCATTTTACAAGATAATATGCATTTGCTCCTGTTAGTCACTTGGGGGCACTACCTACATTCTCTGGTTAAGGTCTTTGACCACACTGGTTTCATAAATAAAAACACTAACGAAAGCCAGGATCTAGGTCAGATTCTTAAAGGTGGATTTTTTTTAACCCCTTCCTTCATTCAGTGTCATGACTGAGACAAGTAACTTTCTTTGGTGTCTGTTTTTAATGGGTAGTTTTGTTTTTCATTTACCATTATACTAAGGTTGGCATACCAACTTTATAAAGAGATCATTTGGGGTGTTTGTTTTTGCTTGTTTGTTTTGATATATGAAACAATGGTACACCTTTCAATCCTTGTCTTAGATAAAATGAAAGATGGTAGTTTAGATGATGCTGCTGTGGAATTGAAGATAATTGCACAGACTGAGGTTAATGTTTACTTTTCCTCTCTCCTAAAAGACAAGTAAAAATGGTCATGTGAAAGGGATTTCTGATGAAATTCTTATGATACAAAACCAATAGATTACAAGCATTTTAGACATACCATAAGCATGCCAATTAATAGACTAATTAAATTTTTAATTTATTGTTTAAAGCTGTTTTTTCCTCATGGCATTTTGATAAAAAATTTATCAGCAATGTTTGGATAAATGCATTTCTTTATGAAAAAAATCTAATACAGAAAACTTTATACACAGAAATTAGTATAAATTAGCAAGATTTTGAAATATAAATATATGCTAGTGACCATGTTCTGCGTAAGTGAAAAACACAAGGATATTTTTAAATTATTAACAAATCTTTCAAGCGACAATTGGAACTCTGAGTAAAATGATCGAGGGATTGGGGCTATTAGGCTCTTCCTCCTTGGTGTTGTACAGTTCTTATTGTTTTATTTCCTTAAGCAGCAGTTCTCAGACTCTTGGTCTCTGGATCCCTTTACACTCTTAAAAAATTTATTACTCACAACAAAATAAATAATAACAAATTAACTCATCTTGTGCTGATAAAAATAGTATACTTTATTAAAATATACTTTTTTAAAACAGAGGCAATTTTTTGGGAAAAATGGTGCACTTTTATATTTTTACAAGTCACTTAATATCTGACTCAGTAAAAAATGGCCAGATTTATGCATGTACTTCAGCATTCTCTCTTTTGCTATACACTGTCTTGCTTTAAACATATAGAGAAAAATCTACCTTCATCTAGATAAGTCATTTAAAAACGGAGAACCCTATAGATCTCCTAAGATGATCTTAGGAATTCTTGGTGTCTTTAGGCCACCCTTTGAGAACCACCGTCCTAAAGAAGCTGAAGCCAAGGGCAGGGCTGATTTTTCAGCTTCCATATACTAGCAGGGCCATGCAACTTATTGGCATATTAAAATATATCTTATCATTTGGTAAGTAGACACTGTCCCTAGGCCATCAGTGCAACTCCACTTCCCCTTCCTCTCCAGTGGCTCCTCCAGGAGCATCATGATCCAGCAAGAATGGGGTGCTGGCTGGCATAGCAGGAGTTCTCCCAAATCCTACTCGTGCATTTAAATTCTGATTGGCCAGTGTTTATGACCTATTGGTAGTAAAATATGTTTAATGTCGTCCCTATCTCAGAATTAATCTAACTTAATCATCACAGTGTCCCTGATGGCCCCTGGTAACATTGTGTTGGCCAGATATTCTATACATCTGAGGCTCTTTCTTACTTTAGGCAAAATACTGTCTGCATCAACCATGTTTGTGCTCTCCCAAATGATTGGTGGAGTGGTGTGGAATCAGAAACGTTTCAATTCAGTTCAAAAATATATCAGGAACTCCCGTTGCTTTTTTCTGTGTTCCCAAAGAAGACTTTCAATGACTACCAAAAAGTCACCAAATTGTACTTTATACCACAAATAATAACAGCTGATCCAAAAGCAAATAGCTGCAGAATTTTCTAGATGGTCAGATCAAAATTTGATTGATGGTAACTTAGTGCCCCAGTAAAGATAGTTGTAAACTAAAATAGACATTTACTCATGCATTCATTGATTCATTCACTTCTTCAACCACTACCAATATACCGTCACAACATGTAAACAGACACACATGTGAACTTGTGATATGCCTGTTTTTGCAACCTTTATTGAACTATGTTGTAAAGATGATTGGATTAAATCAAAGAATGGATATGTTTACACTATGATGAGAGACACTTAAATTTTAAAAAATGCTTTATGTTAACTTTGGTTGTGGGTAGTCGTTGGGTTTCCTTAAGAATTTTCAAATGTAGATTAATGCTAAGTTTCAAATTCCAGAATATGGTGCTGTTTCACCAGATTTTTATGCTGGTGTTTTATCCTTAAGTAGGGCAAATATCAACCAACCACTTCACACTGGCTCGAAAACTCTAATCTAGCTTTCACAAAATCTTCCCAAGCTCTATTAATTGAGTTAGTAAATGCCATTGACAGCAATTGCTTTGGGAATTGTACTTCCCAGAAATGATGTTTTGGCTATGGACACAAACAAGAGACATGGAAATTGAACAAGAAGTGACCCAGTAAAGTACTCAGATGTCTAGTGAAAAAATGCCAATGTGTTATGATAAAAACAAAAATCAATAAAGTGACATTTCTTTCCTTTATCTTGTTTACAGTTCTCTGCTGGAGTCAGTTTAAAAGTAATGACTAATACTAAACATTTTCTCTCCATCGGATGCTCTGAAGAGATTTTTTCCTTACTATAGAAACATTTAACAAGATTATTTTCATAGCCTCAACATCAAAATGAACTAGTGGAACTAATGTGATATCGTTAACAATCAACACTCAGGTTGCCAGAAATAGTTTACAGGTTATGTTGAAGAGAAAATCACATAAGATTTCTGGAGATGCATTCTACGAATATTAAGATTTGGAATTCTTGGCTGGGCATGGTGGCTCACGCCTGTAATCCCAGCACTTTGGGAGGCCGAGGCAGGCAGATCACCTGGTCAGGAGATTGAGACCATTCTGGCTAACACGGTGAAACCCCGACTCTACGAAAAATACAAAAAATTAGCCAGACGTGGTGGTGGGCGCCTGTAGTCCCATCTACTCAGAAGGCTGAGGCAGGAGAATGGCGTGAACCTGGGAGAAGCTTGCAGTGAGCTGAGATAGCGCCACTGCACTCCAGCCTGGGTGACAGAGCGAGACTGCATCTCAAAAAAAATAATAATAATAATAATTGGAATTCTTTACCTATTTCTAATTAAAGAGTAAGTTTTAGGTTAGGTATGATGATATAGTGATTCTTAAAGATATTTTATTTAAATGCATTTTTATTTCCCCAAATCACAGTCTTCTGGGTACAGGAGTACAGCATGTGCATTGCACAATATTAAGGGCACCATTCACTCAAACTAGATGTGAATGCCACCGCATGGGATAGTTCAGTGCTTGTGATCCTGCCTGGGAATGTTAGTTTGAAAACTTTTAAGGGATATAATATTCTGACATAGAGTAGTTTAAGTTCCTTAAATTAGTAAGTCCCATTAATGCACTCACAAAATCTGCTACTAGTGAGCTGAAAGCTGTTATCAGTTTCATCGCAGCCAGCTTACACTAAGTGATTTGTCATGATCTATAACCCAGATAATATGTTGTCTATTTTCAGACTTGATATCAACTACTTTACAGTGATGAATGAAAACTTCCCCTGTGCTGTGAAGTTTTATAACTCTTACCCATTCAGACCTACTATTAATAAAAATTCTCTTCAGTGCCAGTAAGTGAATGAAGGCCTGCAAAGGTCATGTGGGAGAATGGGATTGTCAGGCTGTTTGGGGTCCATAGCCAAATGCAGGGAAAGTTGAGAAAACCTGATTC
>NW_012098876.1:3255791-3257956 GCF_000951045.1 Mandrillus leucophaeus | reverse complement strand
TTAAAATGGCAAAGATCTTCTCTGTCTGCAGAGTAGGAGATCAAAAGTGGAGTACAATATAATTTAGTGTTGTAGGAATGAAATCATTAGCAGTAAATGGCTTCATATCTATGCAACTGTAAAAGAAAACAAAAATCAAAGTAATAATAAAAATAACAAGAACCATAGTAGCAGACACAAGATCATCAGTGTATATTCCTCTTGTTACTAAATATGAACTGATTCTTTGTCTGATTTTCAGGGTGAGTAACTAAGAAATTGCTGTATGTGCATTTACAAACAGGAAATGTTTCCTAATGTTGAAAAGCTTCACCTTGTCACTGGGCCAGCAGACGCCTCTATGTCCCAGGGTGCTGAGTGGCACAGAGAGAATGATAGTTAGAGAAGAAACTGGAGCTTTGGGGTGTGAATGGTTCACGAATGCTGAGTAGTCTGATACACTCATTGAGAAAAGTTATTCTTTATGAATTTTAAGGAACTGAGTGTGTCACCATCTGTGATGTGCTCAGTATTGTGTGCTTATCTTCACAATTATCTAGGCACTATAGTGATTAAGAGAGCACACTCACAATTCCAGTCACAAATCCACAACCTCTGAGCTGAGTAACAATACTATGACAATGCTGGGCAGGTTTTTCAAAGTCCTTAAGTTTCTGATTCCTCGCCAGCAGACTGAGAATGGTTCAAAATGCATATTTAGTGACCAGAAGGATTCATAGAGGTAACAAAGGTAAAACACAGTGCCTGGCAAATGATAAGTGCTTATATAGTAACTTATTTTAACTATTACAATATCATCACAACTCAAAGTTTTTAAATCTCAAAACCAGCTTTGCTAGGAGTTTCTATGACTAGTATGCTTTAATTCCTTGATTTTCAGTTCAATGGCATGTCAGTTTATTTTCTGAACAGGAATTTTTTTAATGATACATTTATTTGAAAAAAAAAATGTGCTACCAATATATTCTGTCCACTATATTTTTACTTAGATTATAAAACACATTTTAAAAAACAAGTAGAAAATAATATATTTTAACTTTGACCCACATTATATTAATATTTTTGTAAGATCACATTCCAAATCATAAAACATTATTTAGTACTGGAATGTTATGTGGTTTTCAAGTTTCTAGCCAATTTTCCTTTGAAGGTCATGTAATCATAAAAACCGAAAGAGCTAGCAGGAAGAGAACGGCTTGGATAAAAGGATAAAAGAAGAAGAAAAAAGAAAAGTAAAACAAAAACATGAATTATTGCTAGAAATCAACAAAGATTGAGCTACAAATGAGAACTGTTAAATGGTCAATATTTTCAAAGAGAAAGAAATGAATTATTAACTTACTTATTCTGGCAAAGAATGACAATAAATTTTGGATACCAGAGGTGCTTATGCAACCTTGGTGGCTATGAGAAGGATTCCTTATGTTCAAGTACTTTCCACTGTGGTTCATAGCACTTACCTTTGACAGAAGAAGCATTCCAATGCACAGCTAGTGGCTTATCGAATTTACTATCTCCATAGTGCTGAACATACATGACCTTTCAGCTTCCACATCCTAATTGAGACATGAAGGATGATATTACTAAATTCTTCTGTGTAATTTTTAGAGTTTTGAATTTTTAGTGTCCTTACAAATAATGTTATTGATGCAATTTATAAAATGTTATTTTGTTTGCTCCTGTCACACGGGTTTGTTGTACACACCATTTCACTACCCAGGTATTAAGCCTAGTACCCAATAGTAACTCTTTCTGCTCCTCTCTCTCATCCCAGCCTCCACCCTCAAGTAGAACCCAGTGTCTGTTGTTCTTTTCTGTGTGTTCATGAATTCTGATCATTTAGCTTCCACTTGTAAGTAAGACCATCTGGTATCAGGTTTTCTGTTCCAGCATAAGTTTGCAAAGGACAGTGGTCTCCAGCTCTATCCATGTTCCCGCAAAAGACAAGATCTCATTCTCCTTTTGAACTACATGGTATTCCATAGTGTATATGTATCACATTTTCTTTATCCAATTTGTTATTGATGGGCATTTAGGTAGATTCCATGTCTTTGCTATTGTGAATAGTGCAAAAATGAACATTTGCATATGTGTGTCTTCGTGGTAGAATGATTTATATTCCTCTGGGTATATACCCAGCAATGGGATTGCTGGGTCAAATGGTA
>NW_012098876.1:3252629-3255696 GCF_000951045.1 Mandrillus leucophaeus | reverse complement strand
AAACCTCACCAGCATCTGCTATATTTTGACTTTTTAGTAATAGCCATTCTGACTGGTGTTAGATGATATCTCATTGTGGTTTTGATTTGCATTTCCTTAATGATCAGTGATGGTGAGCTTTTCTTCATATGCTTATTGGCCACATGTATGTCTTCTTTTGAAAATTGTCTGTTCATGTCTTTTGCTCAGTTGTTAATGGGGTTGTTTGGTTTATTCTTGTAAATTTAAGTTCTTTATAGATGCTCAATATTAGACCTTTGTCAGATGCATAGTTTGCAAATAGTTTCTCCCATTCTGTAGGTTGTCTGTTTGTTCTGTTGATCTTTTTTTCTTCTGTGCAGAAGCTCTTAAGTTTAGTTGGCTCCCATTTGTCAATTTTTGCTTTTGTTGTGATTGCTTTTGATATCTTTGTCATGACATTTTTGCCCATTCCTATGTACATGATGGTATTGCCTGGGTTATCTTTCAGGGTTTTTATATTTTTTGGTTTTACATTCAAGTCTTTAATTCGTCTTGAGTTTATTTTTATACATGATGTAAGGGAGGGGGTCCAGCTTCAATTTTCTGCATATGGTGAGCCAGTTATCCAAACACCATTTATTGAATAGGGGGTCTTTTCCACATTGCTTTTGTCAGCTTTGTTGAAGATCAAATGGTCATAGGTATGCGACCTTGTTTCTGGGCTTGTTTCTGGGCTCTCTATTCTGTTCCATTGGTCTATGTGCATGTTTTTCTAGCAGCATCATGCTGTTTTGGTTACTATAGCCCTGTAGTGTAGTTTGAAGTCAGGTAACGTGATGCTTCTAACTTTGTTCTTCTTGCTTACGATTTCCTTGGCTATTCAGGCTCCTTTTTTGTTTCATACGAATTTTAAAATAGTTTTTCTTTTTCTAGTTCTGTGAATAATGTCATTAGTAGCTTGATAGGAATAGCATTGAAATTGCTTTTAATGATATTGAGTCTTCCTATCCATGAACATGGGATATTTTTCTATCTGTTTGTGTCTTCTGTGATTTATTTGCACAGTGTTTTGTAATTTCCATCGTAAAGATCCTTCACCTCCCTAGTTAGCTGTATTTCTAGGTATTTTATTCTTTTTGTGGCAATAGTGAATGGGATTGCCTTCCTGATTTGGCTCTCGACTTGGCTGCAATTGCTGTATAGGAATGCTAGTAATTTTTGTACATTGATTTTGTATCCTGAAACTCTGCTGAAGTTGTTTATCAGCTGAAGGAGCTTTTGGGCTGAGACTATGGGATATTTTAGATGTAGAATCATGTTGTCTGCAAACAGGGATAGTTTGACTTCTCTTCCTATTTGGATGCCCTTTATTTATTTCTCTTGCCTGATTGATCTGACTAGGACTTCCAATACTGTGTTGAATAGAAGTGCTGAGAGAGGGCATCCTTGTCTGGTACTGGTTTTTAAGAAGAATGCCTCCAGCTTTTGCCCATTCAGTATGATGTTGACTATGGGTTTTTCATAGATGACTCTTATTATTTTGGGCTATGTTCCTTCAAAAACTTGTTTAATGAGAGTTTTTAAGATGAAAGGATGTTGAAATTTATTGAAATTCTTTTCTGCATCATTTGAGATAATCAAGTGTTTTTTGTCTTTAGTTCTGTTTATGTGATTAATTGCATTTGTTAGTTTTCATATGTTGAACCAACTCTGCATGCCAGCAATGAAGCCTACTTGATCATGGCTTTCTTTTTTTTTTTTTTGGATGTCACTAGCTGTTACTAATGCTAATGTAAAGTATGTGATTTGGGACATTCTTAGAAGTGAGGGACAGAAGACACACTCAGTAAAATAGCCCCTTTGTCTTTAGTTGAATCTGCTCTTAATGGTGCATCCAGCTCATTAAATACTTGACCAGTCACCAGTCAGCATTCTTCTTATAAATCTGAAAACTTGACAATGCAGTCTGGGAACACAACATTTCTATTAGCTTTGAAGGCATATGGGGTGCAATTGAATTTTACAATACTGAACAGTGGAATCTTGATATTTCGGAGACATAGAATTAAACCACTAGAGATAAAAATAAGGAGAAACTGAAGCACAATTCCTAGAAAATGGTATATCTAAAGAATTATGTGGAAAATGTGGTAATACTATCTAGGCTCAGAACATTTTAGACCATTTTCCAAGGTAAGGGCATTATCTACATAGTTTATCACTATTTTATTTGTTTATATCACAGTGCTTGGTAATTAGTTGTCCCAATTTTTGTTTAAGATGACCTTGAAAAAAATTAAGATATATCTACCAACATTGCCAGGTTCTGCAAATGGTCTTTTTAACCTTAAACTGAAGGAGATTTTTTACATATGTGATCTTGAAAAGAGTTTTTGGCCATTATGATGCATGTTAGCACTTGCAAGTTGGTTTTCGTACTTAGCACACCAGATATGGTTGTATTTATTTTATATGCCTTATCTGCAATTTAGAGAGCAAGCTCAAGGTTATTGGACCTTCTAATCTTAAAATAATTCTTTCTTTTGGCACAAGAACTTGAATTCTCAGTAACTCAGCATGAAAACTTTCTTATTTAGTTAAGTGTTTTATTTTAAATGTACTAGGCCCAATATTTACTAACCTATGGTCACTAAGGATAAAAAATAAGTCATATAAATCCCTGTAATAGTTTAAGTTTGGATTAATGTAATTGGTGATGAGCTTCAGTCCTCTGCCTAGCCTATGTTCTCAAGGAATAGAGTAGTATAACATACTTATGTTCTTGGGCAGGGTTAGCAGTGGGAAATTTAGGAAGGGCTTAAGGCTGAGAAGATTACAGCAAGCAATTGCAAGTAGAAAAGTTGACGATAAATATCTTTGTACCCTGATTGGGCCTCCTGACCCATTCTCCACGGATCAAGACAACTATATGTGGCACCTACCAACTGGGAGATTTCTGGAGTTGTTGGTAGTGTCCTGGCCATCCCATCCTGCCACAAGATTCAGAATTATCCCCATCAATGTTTAAGCAACAGTTTACAACCTCCAGGTAACATCAAACTATAACTGGAACCTGGAAGAATATGGGTCAATTAGCCAAATTCCT
>NW_012098876.1:3233234-3250899 GCF_000951045.1 Mandrillus leucophaeus | reverse complement strand
CTTTTCTGCATCATTTGAGATAATCAAGTGTTTTTTGTCTTTAGTTCTGTTTATGTGATTAATTGCATTTGTTAGTTTTCATATGTTGAACCAACTCTGCATGCCAGCAATGAAGCCTACTTGATCATGGCTTTCTTTTTTTTTTTTTTGGATGTCACTAGCTGTTACTAATGCTAATGTAAAGTATGTGATTTGGGACATTCTTAGAAGTGAGGGACAGAAGACACACTCAGTAAAATAGCCCCTTTGTCTTTAGTTGAATCTGCTCTTAATGGTGCATCCAGCTCATTAAATACTTGACCAGTCACCAGTCAGCATTCTTCTTATAAATCTGAAAACTTGACAATGCAGTCTGGGAACACAACATTTCTATTAGCTTTGAAGGCATATGGGGTGCAATTGAATTTTACAATACTGAACAGTGGAATCTTGATATTTCGGAGACATAGAATTAAACCACTAGAGATAAAAATAAGGAGAAACTGAAGCACAATTCCTAGAAAATGGTATATCTAAAGAATTATGTGGAAAATGTGGTAATACTATCTAGGCTCAGAACATTTTAGACCATTTTCCAAGGTAAGGGCATTATCTACATAGTTTATCACTATTTTATTTGTTTATATCACAGTGCTTGGTAATTAGTTGTCCCAATTTTTGTTTAAGATGACCTTGAAAAAAATTAAGATATATCTACCAACATTGCCAGGTTCTGCAAATGGTCTTTTTAACCTTAAACTGAAGGAGATTTTTTACATATGTGATCTTGAAAAGAGTTTTTGGCCATTATGATGCATGTTAGCACTTGCAAGTTGGTTTTCGTACTTAGCACACCAGATATGGTTGTATTTATTTTATATGCCTTATCTGCAATTTAGAGAGCAAGCTCAAGGTTATTGGACCTTCTAATCTTAAAATAATTCTTTCTTTTGGCACAAGAACTTGAATTCTCAGTAACTCAGCATGAAAACTTTCTTATTTAGTTAAGTGTTTTATTTTAAATGTACTAGGCCCAATATTTACTAACCTATGGTCACTAAGGATAAAAAATAAGTCATATAAATCCCTGTAATAGTTTAAGTTTGGATTAATGTAATTGGTGATGAGCTTCAGTCCTCTGCCTAGCCTATGTTCTCAAGGAATAGAGTAGTATAACATACTTATGTTCTTGGGCAGGGTTAGCAGTGGGAAATTTAGGAAGGGCTTAAGGCTGAGAAGATTACAGCAAGCAATTGCAAGTAGAAAAGTTGACGATAAATATCTTTGTACCCTGATTGGGCCTCCTGACCCATTCTCCACGGATCAAGACAACTATATGTGGCACCTACCAACTGGGAGATTTCTGGAGTTGTTGGTAGTGTCCTGGCCATCCCATCCTGCCACAAGATTCAGAATTATCCCCATCAATGTTTAAGCAACAGTTTACAACCTCCAGGTAACATCAAACTATAACTGGAACCTGGAAGAATATGGGTCAATTAGCCAAATTCCTAGAACTTTCCTCTGTCTAGCCACACAGACTCATCTTAGTAGCAATCTCAACATTGTATATTTTTCATCCTACTTAACCATATTGTGGTGGGATTTCACAGTATAGGTACTACATCATTGACTATAAGACACCATTGATTAAAGATGAAATATTACTTTAAATACCACTAATAAAAGAAACGGAACTTGACATACTATAAAATGCTATCAATTATCATGTAAATCCCAACTTCACAGATATTAAAATGTGAAAAAAAATAAAACCTGTGTCTTGGAATCTATGAAATTCAGCCATTTAAATTGAGATAAAAACAGGTGAACCTACATAAAATATGATAACACTGTCTTGTCTTTTTATAGTATCAATTAATTAATTTAACTTTGGTTTTAATGACAAACTCAGATTAAAACTTTTTTTTCCAAGATTCTGAGACCTTTAGCTGACTCTATCATATTACACTTTTCTTCTGCTTCTCCTTTAGCCTAGCATTTTCTGTGCCATAGGCTTTCTCAGGCTTCCAGTATTAGTTCTGATGGCATCTTTCTATCTTGTCCTTCTTGATTGCTATATAGGGAAAAATTCTGCCTGATAGTACTATGTTAGCAAAAGCCAAAAAGAAGAAAGATTGTGATGACATAGTGCATGTAAATAACAATATTAAGACTCCTTTGATGTTCTTTTCTCAAACATAAAGAAGTTAATTTTCTCTGTTCTCTGACCGTTTTGCTGAATTTAAAGTGATAAATCCCCTGCATGGTATTTGCTTGATTTTTGTAAAACGTATTGAAGCTGTGAAAATGACTTTTACTAGGTTTTCTCTTATCCTGATTCTAGGCCAGTAATTTCATGAAGAAGGGCCTCTAGGTTTTCAGCTTCTTCTAATTCCTCCTAGGTTCCTGCCTGTAATTTGGTTCGAGCCCACATCATCAGGAAGGTCTCTTAGCAATTTCTGTACTAAACTCGCTTCCTCCTATCTCTTTGACCAATCAAAGGCTGAAAAAATTATCTTTAAATGTTCAGCTGAGTCCAACTGAAGCTTTTCCAAAGTAAATTTTACTAACAAAATGGAAAAAAATTTTAAACTATTTTCAAATAAAAATGTAAAGTTCAAATGCAAACATTTCTTTAGGTGATTTATTCATGTATTAATTCATTTAACTAACATTTATTGAGCCTCTGCAATGTCCCAAACACTGGGCTTGAAAGAGGAGATATCAAGATGAGCGTGACTAGTTGGGAGACACACATGGCAAAGCATAGTCATATTAGCTTCCACACTGGGTCGTGGGAGCAGGACAAAGGCAATAGTTAATGCCTTTAATGCCACCTGGAGAAAGAGCTGGCTTTAAGAGTCTATGATATCTTGTCTGAAGCTGAAAGAATACAATAGAAATATTCCCACAGACAGTGATGGAAAGTTTGCAGCCAAAAACCACCCTTGCAAAGGTCCAAGGGTAATGCTCCAGGGCAAGGTGAATGTATGTCTAAGTTTGGTAAAGGGTGAAGTCTAGAGGTGAAAAAATAAAAGATGTGGAGACCAACAGGTACAAAGGCACTTGATCATGAGATTTCTGTGGGCCAGATTTTATCTCAAAGTAATAGGATGCTGCTGAAAGGAGGACCATAATGTGGTCAGATTTGCCTCTCTCAAGAGCAATTCTTGTAACACAGTGGTGTGACTGATGGATTGGAAAGAGGTTTTAAGCGAATATAGGATAAGATGTTATACCAAAATATATTCATAAACACCCAAACAAGAAATCATAACTTGTAAGAAGACAGTAATCATGCATTGAACTTACTAGTTAAACTTGATGATATGCTTCTGGAATTCAGGATAGAAACTTGAGTTTGAGACAAACATTTGGGAATCACCAGGAAATAAATAATAGTTGGGATAAGAAAGTGAATGTCACCACTGTATTGCAGTAAAGGAGAGAGATAAAACCCTGGCCCTGAGCACTCTGGCATCTCATAAGCAGTTGGGTCAAGTAACAGTAAAGAAGAAATTGCTTTCTGAGAGGTCAGAACAAAATAAGGGGAGAGGATCACAGAAACCAAAGAAGAAATATACACTCATCAGATGATGCAAATGAGTGTAATTATTATTTGGAATCAAAGTATTCCTTGGATTCAGAAATTATGAAAATTAAAGAGTATAGTGTGGGTCATTTCACGGGTTGGTTGGAACCTTTTATGGAACCATTAGCCCATGTTTTACTTACCTCTTACCTCAGACTGCATAGACCTTGGGAATTGCTCTATTTATGATCTTATTTGTGGTTCATCTTCTCTTCAAGAGAGCAAATAACTGCACAGTAGCCTAAGGAGCATCCCTTTAGCAGGTGAGAGTAGATAACTACTGTACATGGTTAACTGCCTCTCCTGGTAGAAACAAACCATTCAGTAGTTCCCTGACTGTGCCAGAGTTATTCCCCAGTAAAATTCTACCACTTGACTCTGATGAAGGTCAGAAGGTGATCTGCTCATATCCCCTTTCAGCAAATGAACTAATAAATTGCCCTCAGTTTTGCTCTGGGCATATTTTTTCCAAGATTAGTTTCTCCCTTAACAGGAAGAAAGTTAAAAACTCTTTCTCTGACCAATTAATGTTGGCCATCTAGTAAAGTGGTCCTCATCATTTTAGGCATTAGGGACTGGTTTTGTAGAAGACAATTTTTCCATTGACAGGGGTATTGGGGAGGGGGATGGTTTCAGGATGAAACTCTTCCACCTCAGATCATCAGGCATTAGTTAGATTCTCAAAAGGAGTATGCAACCTGTATCCCCATAATGTGCAGTTCACAATAGGGTTCCCAATCCAGTGAGAATCAAATGCCCCTCTGAAATGACAGGAAGTAGATCTCAGGTGATAATGCTTGCTTGCCTGCTGCTCACTTCCTACTGTGCAGCCCGGTTCCTAACAGGCCACAGATGGCTACTGGTTTGCAGCTCCAGGGTTGGAGACCCCTGATCTAGTAGGTTTCTGATCACTGATGATTTTTATTGGTTTCTCTGAATATCTTAGACATATACACTTTTAGTATCACATATGAGACCCTCAATTTCTCAGCCAGTGTGTAGCCATTTGAATTTCTGAATTCTTACTGGTTTCCACTACTAGAAACACTGTATCATTTCCCCAGAATTTTCTTTCTTTATTACTGAACTCCTTCCCCTTCTCACCTTGATCCTTCTGGTTGTAGCAATCCCATTGCCTCCTACTTCTGTATTCTACTGACCCAGCAAAGCTAAATGCACCCTGATATTTTCAAGCTTACTTCTGAATCAGGCCTCTGACCTATATTACTTTCATAAATGATATGCCCTTTTTTCCTCTTAAAAATTTTAAGACAAGTCATAGAAGACATATTATAAATTAAAGGATTCCCTCACCCCACATTATGGAAATATTATTACATACAACTTTTAAAACTCAAAAGTCATGCCTGTAATTCCAGTGCTTTGGGAGGCAAAGGCGGGAGAATCACTTGAGGCCAGGAATTTGAAAACAACTTGAGTAACACAGTGATACCCCATATCTACAAAAAAAATTTTTTTGATAAAGTTAGCTGGGCTTAATGGTGCACACCTCTAGTCCCAGCTACTGAGGAGGCTGAGGCGGGAGGATTGCTAGAGCCCAGGAGTTCGAAGTTACAGTGAGCTGTATTGTACTCCAACCTGGGCAACAGAGTGAGACCCTGTCTCTAAAATATTTAAAGTAAAAATAAAAGTAAGTCAAAACAACGCATTAAAGTAAAAAAAAAAAATACATGTTATAGTTATATACCCCAGTATTTTAACATCTTGTTGAAATTCATTTTTAGTTTTATTTCTAGTCAGCGATCTTTAAAATATTTGCTTTCAATACATATTGTACACATAATTTTGTATCATGACTTGTTCACTAAAGGTTTCCAAGTAGAAATACTATCAAATAAATATGAGCAAAGTTAAGTGAAATTTTACTTCAGCAGCAGTACCTAGATGTTTATAAGTCATAATGTTAAGCCCCTTTTTATATGTAATTTTTAATCAACTTATTTTTATTGAATTTTAATCATAACCAGTGAACAGTTGTAAATATTGTTAAAGTTCACTGCAAGAAATAAACACTTTAAATATAACATCCAGAAAACAATATTATATTTGTTTTCATTAGCTTCTTGAACTCAACTTGTGCTAATTCAGTATACAATATTTAATAAAATATTCAACATTTTCTATACATTTATTAAAGTGTTTTTATTCTGATTGTAGAAGATGAGAAATCTTTATAATTATTTGTTTGTAATTTACCCGATTATGTATGAGGCCAGACCTTAAGAAAAGGAGAAATATTAGGCTAAAATGTCAATTTTTTATTTGTCCAGGAACTGCAGTCTGTATCGGTTTGTATAAATTTTGCTGCTCCCAATTTTTTGATCCCCATTTATTTTGCAGTCTAAAAATACTTTCAACAATGGTAAAAAAAAACAAAAAAAAAAAAGTCATTCAGGCCATCGTCATATTGGCTTTGTTATCGTCAATGATTCTCTGCTCCTCAAGTAAGACTAAGCATTGCAGTCTGGGGAATCTTTCTGAAGTAGCAATGCCTGTTCCCTAATGTGTACTCTTTAAGCAGTATTTCCATAATTATTACCTCCTGATATAACCTAATCATTTACAGTTATGAATATCAAATAGCTATCCCCTAAGTCAACTGATTTGTCTCAGTGAATTTATTAAAAATAAAGATGCATTTGTTAAAAATAAAAATCCCCTAATTATTCCAATATACCATTGAAAATATTTTCTTCTAAAATATTTAGCTCCCATAGTAAAAATCCTGTCTGGAAGACCTAGAAATGTCCTAATATGGCTGAAATACTAAATTAAAACTTAACTGTTGTTGAAAAATGACAAAAATGCCCCATTTTATTTTAAATAAACTATGAATATCTCTAATATACAAATAATGGACGTGAAACATGGAAAATATTTCTGAATCTAATAACTCCTTTTTGAAAGTAAGTGACATGATTAAGCATCACTTTTCTACATACGTGGTGTGACATTTTCATTTTGTTCCAAGGTATTTTACTTTTTGTGTGACTCTTGAGTTTGTAAACATGCCATAATATTTAGTGATTATATAATGATGATTTCATGGTTCTAGCTTAATATAAAGGTAGCTCGACAGAGCAGCAAAATCGATTTCCTTTTTTCTTTTGTGGAAAGAGACAAAAGGAAATTGAATGCAAAATTTGCATTAAGACCAAATTAGAATTATGACTCAACAATCTGTTACACATGAAGTGGAAACCAGATGTATCCAAGTGTTAGTTATTGTGCTATTATATTCAGCCAATGGGTTAAGTTCAAACAACCCTTTGTTTAACTCATGCTGTGCTGTTACCCACAATGTTCCAAATGCATATGACCTGACACTATCTCTTGTTGTCTCCTCTTGCCAAAGGTACTCAGAGACAGGACTGTCCCTAGGCAAAATCATGAAGTAGGTGAATCTTGTGTTCATTTCCTACCCTTTTGCAATGAAAATCTCACCTTAGATTCTTCCCACCTTTCTCTCCCAAGATACCTACTCTAGTTGCTCATTCCTCTGGATTTACCCTGTGTTTTCCAGGGCTCTCATGCTAACTCCTGTTCCCCAATCACTCTTTGAGTATATAATATCCCTGCTCAAAAAATACTCAGTCGCTCCGCAAGAGGAGCTGGGCAATCAAGATCCTCCGTCCTTACCTTTGGAGTCTTATTTCCCACTCTCCCCTCCACATATTCTACTGAAAATAGCTCACTCACCTTTCCATTTTTATTTACATACTTTTTTTCATAGTATTTCTTTTGGCTGAGCTGGCCTTGACTTCTCATCTCCATCTGTGGAAATCCTCTTCATCTTTTAGGTTCTGCTCACCTGTACTTCTCTACATGCCTTATCTGTTCACCCCCAGCCTCTCTCATCTGCACCCCACCCATACCACTCATAAAGCATATGGCACATATTGCTTTGTATTATAATATTTACGTATGTGTCTTGTCTCCAGGCACTGTGCTGGGCGCTTTACAAACATAATCTCTTTTAAATTTCACAACAATCTGTTGAGGTAGGTATTATTAAACTGTTTAACAGTTGAGGAAACTGAGGCTCAAATAGGTTAAATAATTTGCCCAAAGTCACACTGTTACAAGGTAACAGAGCTAGAACTTGAACTCAGGTCTGTCTGATTTCAAAACATATGATTTCCACTGCACCCTACTGATGTCAATTCCTTTCCATCTTCTGAAAGATAGGATGGGGGTTTAAGATGAAGAAAGAGGTCAACGTAGGATTTTTTCCTTAACAAATGTGTGTTGAACAAAGAGAGTTTATTGATAATTACTGTATTCCTAGCTAGAATTGTTTGGTTAGCTAGAATCTATGAGGAATTCAAGTAAAATGCAAGAAAAAATTCTTAAGTGGCCAGAACAAATAAGCATGACATAAAAAGTGAATGTTCAAGACAGTTCATAATTCAGGAGGGGCTGGATAGCATTGGTCTCTCTGAGCACCGTAGGAAAATAAGTACAAGGAAAAAGAAGTAAATGTGCAGTTGACTAGGGAAGGCTTCCTATAAGTCCCCAGGACTTAAATGATTTGAGATAATTAGTAGACTGAAGATACGACTATCATCCTAAATCTCTCATTCACTAATAATATCTCTATTGAATATAAAGCCCACCTGTTTTATTCTACCTGCAGTGCCACATCTTGGATAAATTAGGGGAGAGAAACTTAGTGTTCCTAAGAGGGAAATCTAATTCCAAATGGACAGCTTTTACAACTGCCCTTTCCAGTTCCTGAGACCAGAGAGTTTCAGCTAAGCCCTGGACAGCTCCATTCTGTGTTCAGCCTATGGCCAACCTCAAGCCGGTCATGTGGCAGAGGCTTCATCCCTGGGAAGAATTTAAATTTAGAATCTCTGTTCATCTTCACACCACTATCTTTTTGCCTCTTCCAAAAAACAAAATCCCTTTTTTCATTTCTGTTGTTGTATTCTCTTCTCATTTCTCAGTCCTCCAGCTTGTCATATTATCAGTTGCATATTTCTTTAACATGAATGAGATTCTTAAATTTAAAGAGGTCACGCAGTTATCATTAAACATATGTTCTCGGTGCACCTCTGTTAACTTCTGACAGTCATTTCAATTCTGTTTGCGAACTCCGTTTCAATTTATACCAATCCCTTTATACCAATTCCGTTCATATACGGCTCTACACTTTTGTTCCTCATACCAATCTTCATAATAATTTAAAATGTATTATTTATGGAAAGAATGCATGCAATCTAAGCTGAAAACAGCAGGCTATACTGTACATCAGGCCTTCTGTTAGAAGATTGAGAATTTTCATGTCATTTATAAGCTAAATTTGAAGAATTCAATGAGCCCAACAAGAAAACCATCCTCAACCACAATGGAAAAATTAAAAAAAAAACTCAAAACAGGAAAGGTATTTTGTTTTCTTTAAAATGTCTATGGTTTCTTATCCTTTACAAAAGTCTTCATAGCTCATCCACTTTTTTTCTAACTTTTTATTTTGGAGAATTTATAGACTCACCAGAAGTTACAAAATAAATATACAGTGATATCCTGTTTACCTTTTGCTAAGTTTCTCCCAATTCTTATATTTTAAGTAATTATAGTACACTATCAAAGCCAGGACATTGATGTTGATCTAATTCAGTTTTAAATTTGAAAAAAGAAAAAAAAAAATCCACCCTAAAGGTAACCTGGACAGTTTTAAATTCCATTCAACATTGTAAGCTTTGTAAGTATTAACCATGTTGACAGTCCTGGTAAACAAAGGATAGCATGCCCATATGGCCACAGAGAAACTGTCCCCATATTGTTGGATATGATACTCAGGTCTAATTTAATTATTGGGCCAATGTCATAGCCAAGGAATGGAAAGGAGCCCATATCAGAAGACTTGGGTTGAAATCTGGTTCTGCCTCCAAATATGTGACCTTGAGCAAGTCACTTGACCTTTCCAAGCTTCAGTGTCTTCATCTATAAAATGGAGAAAATACTCCTCCTGCGTACTTCATAGGATTGTTGTGAGGATCAAATGTGATGATGTACATGAAGGAACAAGGTAGACTGTGAATCAGCACTCATGAAGATTATATTCTTTTCAGAAACTATGTCCAGTTATAGAGAAGTGTACTTTTTCTGAGGTGGTCTTATTCCTAAAAACAAAACAAAACTACCTCCTTATTAGCCATGTGTTCTAGAATTTTCATCGTATGTAAATGACCTCCCCTTTCTATCTCTCTTGTTAAGATAAGAAATAGCAATATATTGAACAAGCACTCTGGACTCATTACCTACACACCCTTTAGGCATATGGTCTATTTTTAAATAAATACTTTTTTAAACATTTCCTTCTTTAAGATTGAATGCATTTTAAGTAGCTTTTATTTTTATCCTAACTGCAGGATTCGTTCTTACTTTTTTATCATGCCATGAGACGTACAATAGGTGTTCTTGACAATAGTGTGAAATTATAAGAAAGTGAGGTTAGACAGTGGATGTTTTAAGAAATAAAAATGGAAATCATCCAAGCTGCATTGTTTCTTGGTATGTCTGAATGTATAACATGAACTCCCAACTCACTGATATATTCTGGTTTGTGGATAGTAAAAATGCTAGTCTTGGCAGTAAGGATAGAGATATATATAGAAGAAAACAAACTTAAATCATGGAAAGTAATGATAAGAGTCTTTGTGTGTACTAAATGTTTTGGGCACCACAATAAAAATGTTAAGATTTGTTTTCTTCCCTCTTTGTCCTATACATAGGCTGGCATGGCTTTGACCTATGACCCCACAGCTGCCATACAGAATGGGTAAGTAGATCACATTTTTCTCTGTTTTAATTGTGAATAGATTTTTGAGCTCTGAATCAACACCAAAGAAAAATGTTCAAATTCGTTTTGCTTTTGTTTTACATCCTTAAACACAAACTTTAAACCAAGCATTTTTCATCATTGTAATTTTTTTCTTCGTATAATTTTTTCTGATCTCCCATTCTCACAATGCCTCTGCCCACATTAAACCCTGTTCTGTCTTTCTCTCCTTCCCTCCCTTCCTCTCTGTCTCCCTCCCTCTTTCTCTGTCTTTGGAGAACAGGTTAAGCTAGACTGAGAGAATAATAACTCTAGAGTTAGCTTTCAAACACTTTTTGTTGTGTGCCCAAGTCAATTTATTCTTTCTTTCTAGTGATCAGGGAAATGATAATGGAGGAAAGTCAAGTTAGTAACTCAGGTGACTGCATCTTCATTTTAATAAGAATCTGGAAATTTGTATCCACCTACTTAGAACAAGTCATATAGCTTAAACTTCCTCCTCTGAAAAAGAAGTGTGAAACTACATGGTGTGGCATCTCTAAAATTCTGTGACTTCTAAATATCTTTCGTTGAAACTTTCTTCTTACTTCCTAATATCTTTGCTTAGGCTGTCTTGTATTTGCCAATAATTATTTTTTGGTTGTTTGCTTATTTCTTTTCACTGTCTTTTATTTTGGTATCTCCATGGCTTTCAGTAGTCTGTCTTTCATTCTCGGTATGAAGACTTCATTGAAGATCAACATAGAGGGTAGAATGAATTAAACTTCATTTTCTATTTTGTCAATTGCCTCTAAAGAAAATCTGTGCAATATTGAAAGTATTTAAATAATTACCTCTTATTCTTACATTATTCATTCAGGCAGTCATACATCCAGTCATTCAACCAACACCCAGTAAGTATCCCAGGCACAATACTATGTTCTATAGATTAAAAAACATGTATGATATGAGACCCTTTCCTTCCAGAGGCTCACAGTCTACTCATCCATGAAAAAGTAAAAATTAATGGTAGACTAGGGTAGGAGTATAGTCCTTTATCCTTGAGTTGATTAAAATTTCCCTCTAGAAGTGAAAATTAAGGATACCTTTTCATATATCCAATAGGCATTTACTTATTTCCAACAAGGTGCTATAAACTTGGTGTGTAGAAAGAAGTAAAGATATGGAGAAGAAAGTCCTCTAGAATTATATTATATAGTTGGAGATAAATAATGAACTCAGAAAGTAAAAAATAAGGCATTCTATAGTGTGATAGTGACTGAAAATAGATTTATAATGGAAAGGAATGACATTTATTGAACACATATTATGTGCAAAATACTTTATATTTGTAATTCAGTGGCATATAGTTTCAAATGAATACATGTGATTACAATTAGAAATTTATATTGGAAATTTATACAAAGGAAAATAGAAACAATAGTTCAAAAAATACCTGTATGCCCACTAATTAGATTCAATAAGTATTCATATTTTAGAATATTTTACATGCATGCATATGTATGCAGGTATGTGTTATATATACATATGTATCTACTTTTCTATAGTATGTATTATGTATATATCTACATATCTACCTGTCTATAGTATTTATCTATGTATCTACTTGTAAAAAGTATCTTGTTGTCCAAGGCTCTGTGCCAAGGATTGGAGATGCAGCAGTGACCCAGACATAACTTGTTTTTGCATTTATAAAGCTTAGATTGTTAAGGATATAAATAAAATAACAATTAACTTTTATACACAATTATGTAGTCAATTATTATATTTAAATGATGTTAAGCATTTTTAATTAGAAATATTGATACTTTTTGCTGGATCATATCACAGTAAAATTTAAACATAATATTTCTAACTTCCTACGTCTTCAAAACTAAAGACGTTAGTCACATGATAAAAATATTGTCACATAAAATGAAATCAGTAGTAATTTCAAAATATCATATATTATCCAGATTATTTTTCAACTTTGTTCAGTTGCCCCAAAATATATTTTACAACTGGATGATTCTGAAGCAAAATCAAAAAGTCATATCAAAATACCTTATATGAATTATTTCATTTATTTATATCATATTCCTTTTGGGTGAGTGTTAATATCCCACTTTCAGATAAGAAAATGAGGCCATGTAGTCCGAGGCAGAGCTGGGAATCAAATGCCAGTCTGTAACACTAAATAGAGCCTGCTGTCTTTGTCCAGCTATGACAAAGGGAAGGCTATAGGGAAGCAATGAGATTTGACATCGGTTATCCAGGATGACTTAGTTTATCAAGGATAGACATAAGGAAAAATGCTTATTGAGAAAGTGGACTGGTATGAAGGGAAGTGGAGTTTGTAGAGATTAACAATCCAGCAAGTTTTACTGGGGTGAAAGTTTCTCGTGAAGGAGTTTTATAAGTTTAGAACGTTTTTTTGGTGCCAGATTTGGAGGTTCAAGTATTTGGTTTTTACTTCCTAAGCCTGGGAAGTAATTATTGTTTCTTTTTTAGCAACAGAGTGGTGTGATATAAATAATGAAGACTATATTGGAGCAGGAAAATCCTCTTAGTAGGAAGCATCATTAAGAGGATATTAAAATAGTCCAGTTATAGAAGTGTAAGAGTTTGTTCTAGAGTGGCCCATGTATGAATGGAAGAAAGAAACCAAAAGGAGAGATAACCTGAAGAAACTTTCCAATCATGCCTTAAGCAAGTGGCCACCAAACAATCCTACATTCAGGGTTATCCATCAAGGGCTGGGGACATACTGGTGAATAAGACACAACCAGTCTTTACTCATCTACATTGTAGCAAAGGAAATCAACGTTAAAAGTATTTTATTACTTATATACCATAAACACTCAATGGTGAATTGTAGGGTGTTATGAATGGTCTAGTCTTGCTTGAGTGGTTAAAACTTCTCTAAACAAGTGATGCCTTGAGCTGAGCCCTGACAACATGTAATGACCAACTAAAACTGGATGTTATATTTGATGGCAAAAGAGAGAAACGAAAGTGAACCTGTACTATCAGCAGAAAGACAAGGAAATAAAGTGAAGATAGATGATGATATGGTTAGGCTTTGTGTCCCCACCCAAATTTCATATTGAATTGTCATCTTCATAATCCCCATGTATCAAGAGAGAAACCAGGTGGAGGTAATTGAATCATGAGGGTGGTTTCCCCCATGCTATTCTCATGATAGTGAGTTCTCACAAGATCTGATGGTTTTATAAGAGGCTCATCCCCCTTTGCTTGGCACTCATCCCTTCCTGCTGCTTTGTGGATAAGTTGTCTTGCTTCCCCTTCCCCTTCTGCCATGATTGTACATTTCCTGAGGCCTCTCCAGCCGTGCTGAACTGTGAGTCGATTAAACCTCTTTCCTTTATAAATTACCCAGTCTCAGGCGGTTCTTTATAGTGGTATGAAAATGGACTAATGTAGATGATATGCTCAGTTTCAAACATGCCTGATTAATATCTCACTAAGACTCAGGAAGTCTCACTAAGACAAACTAAGATTCGTTAAGACAAAAAAAGATCAAGAGTCAGTGGTAAATGTAGAACTGAAATTAGGGAATGATAATTTCTTATGCATGACTTTAATCAATCATTCTCTAATGAACAGTTTAAAATTCTCCAAAGACATAATTTCCCAAAAACCTTTAATTATTACAAATCGACAATAGAAAATAAATCGAGGTTTCAACTCCTAATCTGAGAAATCCAAAGTGAACTTTGGGCAGTGCAATGTTCAAGGCAGCGAGGACAGCCTAGAACACAGTGAACATTTCTCTTTTTTCCTCAAAGTCTCCACCTGACATTTCAGGTTACCACCCCTGGATCCTATTGGGGTTGCTACAGGTACATCTGTCAACCTTAAATCACCTGAAATATGAAATGTCTTTATACCTTACATTAACACTATAACATTGTATCCTTTAAACTATTTGAAGAGTTGCAAAAATGGTTCACCCTCTGCCATTACCCACTTAGATATTTACAACAATGAATATTATTTTCCTCAAGAAACAAACAGTTAAGCTGCTGAAGATATCCAAATCAAGAGATTTTATATACTATTATATTATCTCATATTATATTATCTAATCTCATATATCTAATATCATATAATAAATAATTTTAGTCCGTTGAAAGTAGGCATATTATCTTTCCTCACTTTATTTTCTTGTCTTGCTGCTAATGATAGCACCAGTCCCTCTCTTCAGTACTTCCTGTGCACCAAATATTCCTACCCACTTTTACTAATCTTACTCAGGGTTTGGTCTCTTCTCACCTTCTTTCTTCTAGTTGCTCTCGTCTACCTCTCTTGCTTTCAGGAAAGTAAGACTCCCGAGTCTATACTTCAAGTGTGTAACTAGCTTCAGAGATCAATGACCTGTGGTGTTAGCTTACTAGGTATTGCTACTATGTCTTTGTCCCAAACTGAGATCATTATCCTCAACAATATATTGTAATACAAACTACACAAATTCAAACAAAACACACATATCAAATTTTGTTTTCCTTTGTTTTAAATTCTCTCTAAAGCCATTAGGGTATGATCTCCACTCCTCCGGGCTCTTTCTTATCCTACATTCTTCACAATAAAACTAGTCATTAAGATTTGTGCAATCTATATCTGATGTGTATTCTCAACCCAGCCCTTCCTCCCTGCCGCTGGTTGAATTTCTTCAATTACCATTTCCTACCTATACTAAGCTTTTTACTCCCTTTAACATACCTCCCCCAACAAACAATTTTCACATTGATTTTTGAATAATTTTTAAGCAAATGTAACTACAGAAATCACCTGCCTACTTGGCTTAACGTATTACGTGGCCTTTACTAACTACAGAACAACACTCAAACTCCCCCAGATAGTACAAATAGAACTTCATAATTTGGTTACTGCCACTGAACTGGACTGTCTGTGATTCTTGGAACATCCCATGCTACTTTGTACCTCTGTGTCTTGTTGAACGTGGAATTCTCCCTGCCTGAGTTCCCATATGGTAAAACTCACTCTCCATGACCCCACCACCACACACATACACATTGACACACACCATATAGATATGGGTATCAGTAACTACATAATAATATACTTTTTAAAAAAAGTATAATACACTTTTTTAAAGTACTGTCTTCATTTCAAGAACATCATTATATCATACCAGGCAGAACTAGTTATGCTATTCGTCATAAGAAAAACAGTTTAAGCAATGGTTAATAGTGAAAACTTCAGAATCATCCTGCCCAGGGATGCATCCAAACTGTCATTTACCAGATGTGTGATTATGGACCCATTGTCCATACTTTAGTTTCTTCCCCTGTGAAATAAAGATAATAATATCAGCACCTTTTCATAAAGCTTTGTAAAGATTAAAGGAACCTGGTGTGGTACAAGATAACGATCAATGTAAATGTTGACTTTATTGTTGCCCTATGTTTGGCATTACCATGATAGGTTTGACAGTTAGTCTTTTTTATTATGTAGGTCTTGATACCCATATCTATAATAGTTCTCTGCTAGAATATAACTCAATGAAGATAGGCACCATATCTTATTCATTTTCATAGACTGTTTAACTCAGTATTGTGAATGCTAAATCAGGACTAAGAAATGTGACAGATGACATCTGCTTGGCTCCAGCAAGTTGACCTCAGGGAAACCATCCTCCTCCCCAGCCATCAAGTCAGTCTGTCCCCATGTAACATCTTAACCTAATTCTCCTAAAATATTACCTCTAGTTTCACCCAAAGCAGCCAAACTGCCCATGAGTTTCTCTGTCTTGAGTGAAGAATGGAATTTTGGAAGCCTTGGCTATCCATTGTGTTGTTGGCAATAAGAAGATAGAAAGTTTAATTCAGAAATTAAAGAAATAGGAGAATTGTAGCTAATCTTATTTATTTGATATTTCTTTATAGAAATTATTTTTAAAGGGTTTTGCTTATCTTTGGTTTCATTACCTTTATATGGTAACATTCCCAATAGTAGGACACCAGTAGAACAACCATTTCTATGCATGTGAGATGTCACACAAATATTTTCTCAACATACTGTTTCTTGAGTTAACATTGGGACATGCCTCTTAGAGATGTGGAAGCTGATTTAAACAACTTACTTAGCATACCAAGGAGCCTAACATAAGTGTCCATAATAAAGTATATTATTCCTCATTCCCATTGCTGTATTCAATTTAGCCAGCCAATATAACTTAGAGATAAGTAACTTAACAGAAAGGTAAATATTACTGTAGAGAAAAGCCTGGTCCCATTTTACATAGAACACAGGGTATCCAAAGATGTAGTTGAAACTTACTCCAATCCAGTTAATATTGTTCAAAATTGCTTAATGCTGATTCACTTGAGTTCAGTAAGCTTAACACATTTTTTTTCAACTTTCTATCTATAGTACAGTTTAAAATTAGAAAAAAGAAAATGTTCACATCATATTAGGAACAATGGACGTATATACAAGTCTACTATCAGATAGAATGCAAAACTATTATGATTAAACCACAAAGTACTATAAGATATATGTCTATATTAACTTTTGGATGTATAAAATGTTTCTGAAGGAGTACACAAGAAAGCATGATGGTGATTATCTGGGAAGGGCCAACGGAGTAGTGGGAAATAGGGTGAGAGGGAAACTTGTCTTTTAATGTTTGCCTTTTTATATTTTTTCAAAAAGAAAAAGCAAATTATTTCCATAGGACCGTGCAGGAAAGGCAGCTGTGCTCTGAAGAGGAATTGGGAAGGCTTCTTGATAGTGCACTGACATGAGCTTTTCCTCTTGGAGAGGTGTCACATCCTAGCTGACCGACGTATTTTGTGATCCTATGGAATCCTCAAGCTGTAAACTAAGCCATAGGGATTTTTGAGTATCTTAAGCAAGTATGTGTCTGAGTTGTAGCTAGTAGGTTAAATTATGTAAAGAGTTACATGCCCTGAATCTCATAACCTTCACATTAATACAGAAACATGAAACTGAAATAAAGACTCCCGAAGTTAGCTTGGTTGTTAGGTAAGGAAGAACAAACATTTCATAACTACACCATGGTGAATCTGTGCTGTTTGCATTTTAGGCAGTAGAAAATGTCAGTTCTGTCATCTGCCTGAATCTATCCAAGTTA
The DNA here is from genome assembly GCF_000951045.1 of Mandrillus leucophaeus. Classification (NCBI taxonomy): domain Eukaryota; kingdom Metazoa; phylum Chordata; class Mammalia; order Primates; family Cercopithecidae; genus Mandrillus; species Mandrillus leucophaeus. The sequence continues at coordinate 3,233,400 of NW_012098876.1, read as the reverse complement.
TCACTTAAAAAATTAGATTAATATCACTTTTATCTAGGACTCTGAAAGGTAGAGTGAAGAAGTGTCTGAGTCACAACAGAAAAGTAAAAATCTTAGCACTTTTTACTATAGGCTAACTTACAAGAACAAAAATGTCCATTCTCTTAGAACTATCTGGTAAAACTCT
>NW_012098876.1:3209744-3232764 GCF_000951045.1 Mandrillus leucophaeus | reverse complement strand
ATTCATGTTATTTTTATTGTCAGTGAAGTAAGATTTTACCATATTGCTACTGACTGCCAAATCCCCTGAAGATGACTTTTCTGCAGGCAAAATAATGTCCTATTAGTGACCTAGATTTGCATTTTCTGGATTTCTGGAGGACACTTGCCTTTAATGCCAAAGAACCAAGTAATTCTTTGCATTCCTTGAAAATATTAAGTTTTTCAAAGACTAGCTTAGACTTCCGTGGATCATACTTAGTTTACGTCTCTTATCCACTTTGGTATTTAATCTTTTGCTCATGTAAAAGAAACCTCCCCAGAAGTAACTAGCTCATGTGCTTAAGCAGGGTATCGCAATCTTGATGTTACTGCCATTCAGGACTAGAAAATGTTTGCCGTAGGAGCTGTTCTATGCATTGTAGCATGTTTAGCAGCATCCCAGGCCTTTACCCACTAGATGCCAGTAGCTCCCCACTCTGCTCCAGTTGTGACAACAAAAAATGTCTCCAGACATTGCCAAATGTCTGCTGGAGAGCAAAATCACCTGTAGCTTAGAACCAGTGGGTTAAGTGTAAAAGAGGCACTTGGTATATACATAATGCCATGTGAATCTTCGTGAAGAAGTAAACTTTTACCAGGAAAATAACTTGTAAAACAACTCATTCCCATTTTCTGTAACATTTGCAAGGCGTAATGAATAGTGCATATATTACCAAATACAAAAACATTAATTCACATGTTTTGAATTACCTCATTTTGTTATTCTGCCTAGAAAGTTCCCCAATAGCATGACATCTCTGCTTGAAGTATTTATTTATTTATTTATTTATTTTTAATGTGAACCCTATTTTTTAAAACAGGGTTGAAAATGTTTTCAAACCCTGACCATGGCAGGGACTGAGAAAAAGCTGAGAGATTTGGAAACACATTCTGTAGTTCCCTCCTTAGAGTCTGGCCTCGTGTATTTTCTTTAGATATGGTACCTCTAAGCCTCAGATGCAATGGTAGCCTCTCCTGACATGGCTTAAACAGGATGTATATTTGGACTTGAGAAGAGCTTATTTCAGAATACTAGAATTAGGAGATCAAGACGGTATGCCGAGTCCGTTCTTCCCAGAACATTTTCAGTTCTAAATGACTCTCTGAGTTGAGTGGCAGTATTGGAATTTGCTGGGAAGTATGAAATGTAATTCTTGTTTGATGGATAGGATTAGAGCAGATAGAACAAAAATGCATTAAATTTTCCCCCAAGGGTTCCTTTTGCTAGTATCAGTTTACTTGGCTGCTGTCTTTATGTTTCTGTTCTCTGTTTTCCCCATAGAATTTCCTGTAAACTTTGCCTGTCAATCCAATCTTTATTGCTTTCATTTTTAATACTCCAATTGGCGCATTTTACAAAATAGACCAGCCACGCTAAAATGTAATGTGTGGTTTGCTTTGTCTGTACAAGAGGCTGAACCTGGATTTCTACCAGAAGTTAAACCACTGCACGGTGTATAAGGAGGGCTGTTTGTTGAGTGGCCTTGGATGCCTCACGTGTCATTATGAGCCTCAAATACTGTTCAGTGCCTCACAAATAAGATCGTCAAGGAGAAGACCTAGAAGAATTTTCAAATGCAAACCGTGATTTTCATAGAAAAGGACTGTTTGTTTTTTTGTTTTTGTTTTTTTTCTAGTTTCCAATGCCCCTGCATGCTTAGAAAGTAGGTACATTATTTAAGCTTCCTCTTAGCATTTAATACGTGATGTTGGACCATCTTCTCCGGGCTGTCATTCCTCAGCTTCCTACCTCTTTCAGGGACCTTTCTCCTATGGTCCCACCACCATGGCATTGCCCTTCCTGTATGGTAGTCACTGCTGAATTCCACAAGCTGCTCTGCATTTATTCATTCATTCAACGTAGAGTTATCAAGTATCTACTATCTCCCAGGCTCTGTTCTAGGCAACGATACTGATATACACTCAGCCCCCTTGGACCTGACATTCTAGAATGAGAAATAGTCAATACATTGTATTTGTCAGTTCAGGCTGCCATAACCAAGTGGCTTGATTGATTTGGTGGCTTAAACAACAAAAATTTATCTTTCCTCAGTTCTGAATGGTAGAAATTCAAGATCAGTGTAGCTGATTCTGGTAAGGGCTCTCTTCTCCTGGATTGTAGATGGCTGCCGTCTTTTTTGTTTGTTTGTTTGTTTTTTGAGAAAAGCTCTCACTCTTGTCCAGGCTGGAGTGCGATAGCACAATCACGGCTCACTGCAGCTTCGATCTTCTGAACTTAAATTATCTTCCCACTTCACCTCCCAAGTAGAAGGGAATACAGATATGCACCACCATGCCCAACTAATGTTTGTATTTTTGTAGAGATGGGGTCTCACCATGTTGCTCAGACTGGTCTCAAACTCCCGGGGCTTGTTATGTCCTTACATGGCCTTTCCTCAGTGTGTGCATGTGAGAGAGCCTGAGTGAGCTGTCTGATGTATCCTCTTAAAAGAACACTAATCCTATTTCATTAAGGCTCCACCCTTATCTCCTCATTTAACCCCAGTTACTTCCTTAGACACCCCATCTTCAAATACAGCCACAGAAGGAGTTAGAGCTTCGGTATGTAAATTTAGGGGATCACAAACATTCAGTCCATAATATATGAAAAGAATTTTTTAAATTACCACTTTAGATAGTGATAAGAGAACTATACAAGTAAATCAGGAGAAAGGGATAGAAAACAATTTGGGTAGACATGGCAGTTGCTAATTTAGCTATAATCCTCTATGAAAAAGGGACAGTGGAGTGAGACAAGAAATGAAAAAGAGGCAGCCTTATAAAACATTGAAGAAGCGAGCATTTTAGGAAGAAAGAACTGCAAGTTCAGTGTAGAGACAACAGTGAGAATGATGAGATCACAGGACAGAAGGTAGTTTGGTTGAATCCTAGTCAGCTATGGAGAAAAGGCTAAGAAAACAATATCAGAGAAGTAGGCAATAGCCTGATTGTGCTAGCCAGTGCAAGGACTGAACATTTGTTTTCATGGCAATGGAAAGTCTATGGAGAGCTTTAGGCTGATTAATACCTAAATATGGTACAATTTAAGTGACTAAATAAAGAAACTCAGAGGGATATTATACAATCTTACCCATACTTGTTAGATATAGTAAATGTTGAATAATTTTTTAAAATGAAAAGATGAGTGTTTTCTTACATAGTAATTATCTTTTTTAAAAAATCAGATTTATTAGATATAATTTACATACAGTATATTCACTTTCTTTAGTGTACAGTTCTATGATTCTGACAAATACATACAATCATGTAACCGCCACCACAATCAAGATGTAGAACAGGTATCTCCCCTCCTCAAATTCCCTCGTGCTCATTTGGAATCAACCCCTTCCTCCACCCCTCTATATTTTTGCCTTTTCCCTAGTGTGATATAAATGAAATCACATAGTATATACCCCTTTGAGTCTGACTTCTTCCATTTAGCAAAATTTACTTGAGATTCCTCACGGTGAATGTTTCAGTAGTTATTTTCCTTTTATTGCTAAGTTGTGTTCCATTGTATGGATGTGCCACAATTTGATTATTAATTCAGAGGAAGGACATTTGAGTTGTCTCCAGTTTGGGGCAAGCATGAATAGTCTCTATAAACATTTGGATTAAAGTTTTTCCATAAACAAAATTTTTATTTAATTTTGGTTAGTATGGAGAAATGAGACTGCTGGGCCATAGGGAATGTATATGTTCAGTTTTAAAAGAAACTGCAAAGCTGTTTTCCAAAATGGGTGTAATGTTTTGCTTTCCCAGTAACATTGAATGAGAATTCCACTTTCTCTGCATCCTTGTCAGCTGTTAGTATTGTCTTTAAAAGCAAAAAACTTTGCATTATCTCTTTTTGTCATTCTATCAGGTGTATAGTCAGTGGCTTCTTTTAAACATCACAACTATAAATGTATGGGTCTGGTGAGTATGGATAGTAAGAATGTAATGTATGATGGGATAATTTTTTTCATCTACACTATTTTTTTTACCCAAAAGAGTATGATCTTATCAAATCATTGTTAAGAGTTAAAGTACATTTAAGACTATAATTTAAGTACATTTAAGACTATACCTTTGCTTGAAGACTTTTATACAAAATAAGCTTAAAGAATTTATTCCTTGAATCCTGACAACCTTGAATTCAAGTCCTCCCATATTTAATGGGAGTCTCGTGGGATGCTTTCTTAGAAAGGCAACTCATGAAAATCTCTATTTAAAATATCAGTGACCCCTGAGGTTGGATGAAATCTTTGTCTCACAGATTCCAAGCTCAGTCATACTATTAAAAAAATAAACCATACTAATTGAGTTTTGCTGAAAGTACAATAAAGTGAAAGTATTATACCGTTATTTCTCACATGCATTTTTCCAACCTATCCTCACATCGCTGACATACTCCATCTCAGGCAACCTGGTTTAGTCTGTTCTGTGGCTGGTCACTCTAGCCTTTCACTTACCAGTAAGACATGGGGGAAACACAATTTAAAATTCTGCTGAAGGATTTGAGCATTCGATAACTCATGGACTCGACAGTATAGTATGGCAGAAATGGACATTTCACTGATTTTCATATCCAAAAGCTACCCTTTAATAGGTCTCCAGAAGAATCATCCCTCCTCTGATTTGTGAATTCCTGATCTTGTAGCATTCTACAATCGTTCAGTGAAGGGCTCTGGAGTACTAGAACATTCAATGTTTTTACAGAGTCTATAGGAGCGTATCATATAGTCTTCAGTGTCTCTGCCAGTGCCTTGACGTAATCCAGAAAGCATTCCTATTCCAACCTCAATTCAAATTGTCCTGTTGCTTCTCTTTTCATGGAGAAAGTATTTTCTGCATGAGGGCATGGACCTATGCCTAACACAAAATATTCTAGGAACTGGTCTTTATTTCCTGACTGAAGACACAGATGCAGTTCCTGTATCTGTAACATCAGTCACTTTTGTAAAGCTTGGTGCTTTCATTTTGACTTTCTTTCAAAGCCTTTTAAACAACACTCAGCTTCTCTCCTCCTGCTGGTTGGAGACAGTATTAAACTTACCTGGCATAAGGAAGATTTTGTGCAGCTAATTTTATAAGATGACTCCAAGTCATTTCATTCAGAGCTACTTATTTCTCTTAGTGGATTCAAATAGTGTAAATCTGGACATTCCTGTTAATGGTTGGTGGAAAAACATGCGGGTGGAAATATGTCTTTCCCATAGGTACTTGAGAGCATTTGATCAGAGGCCAGGCATGTAGCAACTTCGTGAATCTTCTTTTTTTTGTTTTCTGTTTGCAGATTTTATTCTTCACCGTACAGTATTGCAACCAACCGCATGATTCCACAGACATCTATCACGCCATTCATTGCTGCTTCCCCTGTCTCCACATACCAGGTATGTCCGATTTACCTGCACCTTAGGAGATATCTTTCTTGTGGTAATACACTATTTAGAGGCAAAAAGGACACAGTAGAATGAAAAGGAAACATTTCTCATACACTTTAATCACATCTTAATGTAATAATACTCAAGTTTTGAGTCAGTCTATACTTTCAAGAGCCTGTTTGCATCAGTTCACTGGATAATAAAATCCACTATGCTTTTCATTCTTCCTGCTGAGTTTTCATGATGGTGCTACTTTCCAACCAACCTTAATACAGCTCTGTCACCACTGGGAAATTATTTTATTTGTTGTCTGTTATTTTGGTTGTTCATGTTCCCTATTGTGTCTTTTCTAAAAGCACATTTCTAGCAATTCCTTCACTCACTCCAGGATATTTTGTCACTGTCATCTCATTTTGTCATGGTTGTCCTGGTAAAGCTCCATAGATAGATGTTAAATCCTACTTCCCAAGAAACAGAAGAAATTATCAAAGTGGTAAAAAGTTGTTCCTATTCCCTGCTGTTATTTCATTCTCAGTTCCAGAGAGACCAAAAGAGACCTCAGGGGTTCCGCATGTTGAAATGCTGGAAAGTCTGAGACTCAATGTGTGTCATCAACTAGATATTATATAGCCAGTTAATTCCAAGTACATAGGTGGATTAAAATAGTCACATTTCTCCCTCAAACAATATTCTTTATTTTATTCCTCTGAGTAATTACGTATGTGATATTAATCTCCTCTCTACCTAATACTGTTCTACAAACAGTTCTTCCAATTCTAATTAGAAAATGCCTATATATATGCTGCATGTAGAAAGTGTCTAGTGTCATTTCTTAAAAGTTTAGAGGGAGAAAGAGAGAATGCAAGCGTGTGTATGCATGTGCTTCTTGAATTTTGCAGCTGGTGGGGGTGGATGTTATATAATGGGTAAAACTGTAGTGCTGCTGACTGCTACTAATTCAGTGAAGCTTTGCCTTGTTCAGTCACTATATACTTCATTTCAGGATATCCCAGCTGTCAGAGAATCAAACTTAAGACTATGTGCACTTTTCCTTAACTGATTCCCCCTGAAGCAGATCATTTTCTTTCTTTTCCTGCACTCAGATTCTTGAAACATATCCGTGGGCAAATGGAATAGATTTTTCATTTGAATTACATTAGAGGGTCTCTGAATGGCTGATTTCTTAATTGCCTTTCCTTGGGACCCATGAGGCTATGTGCAGGTGCTGTTCAGTTTTTGTTCTTCCTACAGGCCTGCCTGGTTGTAATGTGCGTGTGCGTGTGTGTGTGTGTGTGTGCGTGTGTGTTTCCTTTTTTTTTTTTTTTTCTAATCATGGCCTCTGTTCCAGCCAAGACCACCCATTAAGCCACAGTGTAGAGCACTTTGGTGACATGAATAAAATGTTCACTGAAGAGCGATTTTACTTGGGAGGGCTCATAAGTGGAATTTAACTCTAGCTCCCTTTTCTCAAAAGAAGAGATTACAGCAATGATCTATGTTGTTGATTCTCACCTTTCACCAGGTTTTTTCAGTCCAAAGTGCTTTGGCAATTCTGTGTGTGTGAGTATACAAAAAAAAGTCTTCTGAGTTCTCCATGTGACATTCAGCTTATATGGGCTGACTTTTTCATTTGGCTGACACGTGGCACATTTAAGAATAGTTGGCTGGCTGACATCTCATTTTTATTTGTTATACCAATTACCAGGAGAGAAAATAATTACAAACGTGTTTAACTTGGGTTAAACCAAAATAATTGCCCCAAATTTTCAGTTTATCTCTTTAGCTCTTACCACAACTTTTACCACTTGAACATATTTCTAAAATGGGATCACTTGAGCATTCGAAGTTACAACAGATGACAGAAAAAGAGAAAGTCTTAGCAGTCAACTCTTGCTTCCTTCATTACTTGCCATGACATCCCTGAGAGCTGATCTTCAAATGGTCTCTGAGGCCTCCTAAAACTTTAGCCTTCAACGTCAACCTCAAAATATGCTCCAAGACCCAGCCTGGGCTATGTGGGCACTGAAGTCAGCTCCGTTGATATAGGAAGTTGCTTTACCTTTTACCTTGTTTCAGTGACCAATTTAATCAAGTCCAAGAATTACCTTTTTACCCTTGGTTTTGAGCACGAATTAACTGTAAAGTCAGGTGGACTCCACTTTCTTATGACCTAGTGTGACTCCACTGAACACAAGAACCAAGTTCTCTCTATGATTGCTTTGTGCTAATAAATGCTGTTTGATGCATAGGTCCAGAGTACTTCATGGATGCCTCATCCGCCATACGTTATGCAACCAACAGTAAGTGTTCTCAGTCACCTGAGGCTAATATTTCTATTATCCAAGTACAAGCTTTTGGAATGCATAGAAGCTTTGGGGTAAAGCTTTTGTTATATTATGTAACTCTTTCAGGCAGCCATATTCTCCAGATAAAAAGCTGTTCCTGAAATTCTACAAAAGCATGTACGATAGATAGCTAGAGATCGACATAGACATAGAATTAGATAAAGAGAGAGGGTGACAAAACAAGAGAGTGAGAGAGAGAGAGTGTGTGGAAACTTTATTAGAGGAAATAGCAATCAGCCATTCAAGCTGAGTCTACCATTTCTTATGCATGAGGAATTTCTGCTTTATGTGGGAACTCAGAACTCCGGACAATTAAATTTATTCTACAAGGAAACTCTTTGTTTCCCTTCTCTTTCTGATATGCTTTTCTCTCTTTGGCCACAGTCTGATATGCTTTAGGGACAATTTGGAGTATCATAGACAAATTTTGACTTGAAGCAATATATTTCAAATATGAAGGTAGCTGTCTGCTAATAGATGAAGTTATATAGATAGATGGCAAGGAGTGTAAATATTTTCATGTTAATTAACTATAGCAGTTCTCTTTTTCTTTAGTGGAAATTTTCTCTCTGCAAAATATTCAAACTCTATTTTCTACTTGCTAGATTTCCCATTTTATGGCACAATATTACATCAATTCCAAGTGAAAAGCATGACGTAGTACATTAGAATCTAGACTGAAGGCTAATGATTGCGTTTATCTTTGCCTAGGTCTTCCAGGTTTTCTAGCTCTATAGAAGTGTGAGATAGAGATTTCAAAAGCAACACACTCATGAGAGTGTGAGGCAGGAGAAAGAGCCCTAGACTGGAAGTTGTGTGACAAGGTCTCTGGTGAATGTTCTGGGTATGCTCTCTGTGCATTTGTTTCCTTTTCTGACACTATATACCTTATAGTGCTTTTGTGAGGATCAAATGAGAGATCATATGTAAAGACAATGTAAAAAAGTATACATGCTGTGCATTATTATTATCATTGTCCTCATTATTATTGCACATGTTCATTATACAAGGAAGAAGCAGTGCTAAATTTTAACCCCTTTAGAAGATAAATGTAAATAAGTTAGTATATAGTAAAGACCAGGGAGCTAAACACATAGGCATTCATTTCCTGGACTCAAAAAATTAGAGAATCTGGCTTTCATATTTCAGCTGTGTCCATTTTATGTTTTTAAATAAGGAACTTTTCATGTTGCTCCAAACATTTTGATGGTTTTTTTTATTTAAAGAATAAAATATATGTAGTTTACCACAGCAGAACTTTGTACCATATTTTGCAAAGCCCTTTATTTACCATTATTTACACACCTTGAGGGCTTTCTGAGTTCATCTAGTCTATGTTCTATAAATCATACCAATATGCAACAAATCCAGGCTACACTTTTCTGTCCAAGTCATAAGGCAAAATTCAGTATGTGCTGCCAAACCAATACATAGGATAGCAAAGACTAAGCCAACAGAGGAGAAGGAAAGAAGTGCTGCCAAGTTCTAAAGAGGAGACTTTCTGGAAGGAAACAACCACCTTCTAAAAAATGTGTTCATCCATAAAGCACTAATGCTAACTTAGCCCTCTTATTGAGTTTTAACATCATCTCTTTGTGGCCAAAATGAGTGCACATCTGGCAAAATCTGAATATTTTACCAGATATCAAACTATGTAAGATTCTTCAGTACTTCTAGATCTATTAGGGGCAGGGAAGATGGTTGTATGGGACTTTATTTCAGCTGTCACTCAAGACTTTTACAAAGTTTTTCAAATACCTCCTTTTGCACCCCAGTACAGCTTCAGCCTCATGTTTGCATGTATTATTTCTGTACGTGTATTATTAGTGTGTGTGTGCATGTGTGTGTACTTTAATTTGTCCCTTTAGATTTTCCTTGCTGTGGCTACTACTCAGAGCTGATATCATATCTCTTCCCATGACTAGATTATGCATCATGCTTGAGCTTAGGCCACTAGGTTTAACTGTAATGTTTATGGCTGGGGTGGATTCCTGGAAAAATAGAAGTGACTGGGCCACCCACCACTTTGCTATCTTTTAGATGGAGAAAAGAGCTAAACACTGTCATGGAAACACAGAGTTTGTACCATCAATCATTGCCCTGTAATAATCTTGTTGGCTGTCCATATTACATAAGTAACTTTACCCAACTGGCTTTAATTTTATCATGAAAGTGAGGGTAAATCACCCTATGATAATAAAATATAAAAATATTTAAGCTATCTTAGACTACAAATCAAAAAATCTGAATCTGAGAAGAATTAATAAGGAACTTGATGATTAACAGCATGGATTCTTGTTTGAGCTCATTAGGATATGAAACCCTTCTTAGCAAGGGGGTACTGAGTTATTTACGTAAACTTTCTGAGACACAGTTTTCCCATGTGTAACATGAACATAATAATACATAAATAATTATGTTTTGTTCATTAAATGACATAAGGCATTAAAGCTCTTAAAATAATTTCTGATAAAGAGCACTCAATAAATTATTATTTAATTATATTAGTAAACTTCTCATTATGCTTTAAATTATCCCAATTTTATTAAATGAGTGCTGTTATAAGCAGAAAGTTAAAAATAAGCAACTTTGTTGAGCATCATCTACTTCTACCACATTCATAGTGCTAATTACCTTACTTTGCTAATGAGTTTGGTGGAGAGAGACTCTGTGGCTATAAACAAGACAAACTGCTTACATTCGTATTTATTTCACTTACTTTCTAAAGATTCAACACCTAAAACTTTAAAAAAAAAATGCCCATTGAGAATCTCATTTTTTCAGTAACTGTAGACTACTTTACAAATAAATTCAAGGTGTCAAAATCTATGTCTCAAATATATTGCCCACAATTCCAATTTGCTTGCAAGTTTTCTTCTCTATCACATTTTCTCTTTCCTCACTTTATGATAATTTCATGCATGAGGTTTTATTGTACAGGAATATACCTCCCCTATCACCAAGCACATATACTGACTCCTGAGTTGAAGATGTATTGCCTAGGCTAGAAGCCCTTTGGGTTCTCTCTCAGGCTTGACTTGAAGGGCTCTAATGTCTCAATCTGGTTTGTATTTGAAAACGGCGCTTCCTTAAAGTTCTAAAATAGAGCACAATGTCCTTGATCTCTTTGCTAGGGAGGATGCATACGTACACTGGAGGGGTAACAATTGGTAAGAGAGAAATGAAATAGCACAGAGAACGAAAGGGAACAGTAGAGGCATGAAAGAAGAACAGAAAACATAAGCATATCATTTCTACAGTTTGCCGTTTAAGTTTATTTCTTTGGACATTTAATTTTCTAAGTAATGTGCTTGTAGATTTAGAAAAAAATACTCTGGGAAGAAAGGATAGACATCTCCTTGCATGGATTATAATTCTGGTGTTTTGGAAAGAAAAGAGATTTCTTTCATTGGACCCTGGGAACTTATTGGATCGCCTGGAAAGCTGTCACACCCCATGTAGGGAAGCAAGAGCATTTCTGTTTGCCTTTTGTTGTTCACCTGAACAGACTCTGAGAAGACAGCACTGTTAGACTAAATTAGGAATTCCCTTTTTGCTGAGAAGTAAAAATGCTGACTTTGTCAATGTAGTTGGTTATTTTTTTCTGCTTCTCAGCACAGACGTCTGTACTGCATGCTGAAATCTCACCACTGCACTGACAGAATTTTAATAGTTGATGGATTGCACCAAATATCTACTCTACAGAGCAGTATGTTACACTGGAATGTCATATGAATACACAATTGAAATTCCTGTATTCCAATACATTGGATATTTTGTTATGTCTGTATTACTGACAAGGAGAAAAGATGATAGTTTTCAAGAGGAAGCAGCGTTCCACTTTCTTAAACTTTATTTAAGTTCATTTGAAGCATAAATCTTCTGTTCTTGATACGGTTAGTGTTATATCATCTCAAGGAGAAAGGTCAGTTTTCATTTTGACTTAATTACAAATTGGTTATCTAATTACAGTATTCTAAGAAATGCAAGATGCCCTTATTGAATCAATACATGATTTGTTGCCATGGCAACAAATGACAAAAAAAGTTGCAAGCAAATAAAAAAATTGAAATTGTTATGATTAATAAACCCTGATTTTTCAGCTAAAGAGCAAATGTAAACTGCTTCTCTACAACCAGACTGTTTAAGAAACCCCAGAATACTTAATTTGGTCATTCTTTGCCCTTAAACATGTAAGGCCTAAGGGCTAGTTTTAGAGTTGTGTCCTTCAAATTTGTAAGTGTGTGTTTTGAGAAGGTGTTATCACCAAATTTGCCCTAATTACTGTAGAAAATAGTCCTGGCTTGGCTATTGTTAAATATAACTTCAAAATTTTACAGTAATTTTTTAAATATAATCTCAGGCGACTTTAGTAAAATAACTTTAAACAATGAAATGCAAGGCTTATAATTCAAAAGAAGTGTATAGAGTATAAAAGATTTTCCTCCTAGGATCCCTTCATTCATCATTTCTATTCTCCAGAAATAAACCTTGTCAACAAAATGAGATATTTCTATCCAGTCAATTTTATATGCATATGAAAGTATATATTTGCATGTGTGTAAATGTGTATTTTTAATATGGAAACAATATTATTCTACAAATATTGTATTACAATTTGCTTTATTTTTCCTCAATAATAAAATGATCTGGATGTCAATAAATGTGAGTCTCATATAGATCTATATCAACTTTGATAACAGCTCCATTATCCACTATTGTATAGATGCACCAAAAGGTGTAATTTCTTGAAAACTCAAGACTGTAATATTACGCCCTAGTGAGAAAACATCTATCGGATAAGTTGCTGACACAAAAGATATTTACATTTTAAAATTTGATATATATTATTGTCAAACTGCATTTTAGATAGCAGTTTCTTTTTCTCCACAACCTCAGTTAAAAGCAGGTGATCTCAAGTTTTAGACATTTTGTTAATGTGGTAAATGTCTCACTGATATTTTACTTTCATTTCTGAATCCTCTGAGTTGAGTTGATTTTCACATACTTATTGACTGATTTTATTTTCTTTATTTCTGAACTTCAAGTTGGTTTGCTTTGCTTAGTTTTCTTTTGAGGTATTGATCTTTTCTTATTTATAAAAGATCTTATTACAATTAGTAAGTTTACAGTGTCATAGATAGTTTAAATATTCTCTCAGTTTAAATTTTAATTGTATAATATTTGCCATGCAGATTTTTAGTATTTATGTATTCAAATGTATCAGTCTTTCTTTTAGAACAAGGGTCAGCAAACTTTTTCTGTAAAAAGCCAAACAGTAAATATTTTCTGTTTTCTGAGCTATATGGTCTGTGTCACCCCTACTCAATTCTATGGTTTATTGTGAAAGCATCCATAGACAATACATAATTAATGGGTGTGGCTTGAGTTCCAATAAAACTTTATTTACAGAAACAGGTATGGCCACATTTGACCCACAGACTACATTTTGACAACCCCTGCTTTAGAGCATCTGTATTCCATGTAAAATACCTTAATTACTATAGATTTAAAATGCCATATGTTTTCTTACTGTGTTTATAGTAAATTTTGCTTGAAAATGTTGTGTCTTCTGAAGTTTCTTTTATAGCATGAGATGAGATTAAGATCCAAAGTTTCATGTTTTTTTCCCCCAAATGTATAACCAATTACATAACACATTTTACCAAATAAGCCATCTGTATTTCCTCCTCTGATATAAATTTTATGCCAATATTTATCACATAATAAAATCTTTTTATCTTTGGGTCTGTTTCCAGACTCTATTCTGTCCTGCTTATCTGTTTATTTTGACCATTACTCTATTTTGATTACTATAACTTACAATACCTTAATCAGGAGTGTCCAATATTTTGGCTTCCCTGGACCACAGTGGAAAAAAAATTGTCTTAGGCCACACATAAAATACACTAACATTAATGATACCTGTTGAGCTAAAATATAAAATAAAATAAAACAAATCTCATAATATTTTAATTTGAGTGTGTGGGGTCACATTCAAAGCCGTTGTGGGCTGCATGCAGCCAGTGGGCTGCATGTTGGGGAAGCTTGCCTTATAAACTGATAGGACATGTCCACAATTTTTTTTTAATTGTTTCTCAAAAATTTTTCTAGCTCCTTTACATTTTCAGATGAACTTTAATGCACTATATCAAGTTAAAAATGTACTAAAATTTCAAATTATATATTGACTTATGAGAAATTTAAGAATATGACATATTTACAACACTGAATTTTTCTATACAAGAAAAAGAACTTTTCATCTACCCAAGAATTCTTTTATGTATTTTGGATCACTTCATAGAGTATCAGGTTTCCTCCATATATGTTCTAGACATTCTTTAATGTTTTCTTTGGCATCTTAGTATTTTTGTTATTATGTGTCTTCGTTTTTCGCTGTGGCTATAACAAAATAACACAGGCTGTGTAATTTATAAAGAAAATAAGTTTATATAGCTCACAATTCTGGAGGATGGAAAGTCCAAGAGCTTGACATAGGCAGCCAGTGAGGGCCATCTTGTTATGTCATAACATGGCAGAAGACATCACCTGGCAAGACGGCAAAAACAAGAGAGCCAGAGCGAGCTTCCTTTTATAACAAAGCTATTCCCACAAATCTAATTCTATGGCAACATTAATCCATTCATGAGGACACAAAACTTATTTCTAATGTGTAAATTTTCCAACACATGAAATAAATATTCTTCAGCATGGTAGTTATAAAAATTTAATATATTTTCTCATTGATCACTTTGCTGTATAAAAATGTACATACTAGTTTTATTCATTTAATCATTTAATTTAAAAAATCTATTAATTGTTCAAAAGTATTGCTGAAATTTAGAATATGCACATAAGTTAAAATATGCATATAAAATACCCATTTCCTCTTATGGAAAGATTACTGCAGTTAATATCTAATGTTATATGTTTCCAGATGTTTTTCTGTATTTATATCAATATCTACCAACTTATCTACATCTACAAACACACATGCACACAATATACCCTTTATATATATATCACATGTATGTGTATATACCATTTACCACAATGATATCCGTCAAAGGATATCACACAATATGTGCTATTTTCAGCAAATATTTTCCATTTTTCTCAGTTGAGAAATTTTTTATCAACTCTAATCAAATTTTCCCAATTGAGCAAAAATGTTATTTATACTGGTTTACCCAATCCAGGAAGCAATCAGTGACCACATATTATATTTGGTTATTGGGTCATTTAAGGTTCTTTTAATCTGGCAGTCTCTTTCCCCTTCCCGTTCATGGTTAGCTGACCTACCATGTATCCCACTCTTATGAAATGTTTGGTTGAGTCTTCATGATGCTGTTTATCCTTTTCTTCTATCTCATATATGAAACCATTTTTATAACCCGCTATCTTTCTGAATTCCTTCGTTGTTTTCAATAGAATATTTAATTCATTCTCAGCTTTTCCAGGTCATCAAAAATAATATAATTTTGTACCTGATTTTAAATATTTATATTTCATAATTCATTTTCCAGCCAAATGGCTTTGGAATGTATCCTTTGACTTATTTCTTATCATAATGGAAATGCCACTATGAATTATTTTTTAATTCAGGTATAGATGTTGAACTTAATCAAACTTTTTTTTTGAAACTATCGATATTATTTTCCTTTTGCCAATTTTATTGTATTAATATGTTTGTAATTAATTGTATTATAATTTTTAATATTTTCCTAAGGTAGAATCATTCTGTTATCAACTCCATTTGGTTATGATATATCCCTCTTAAAAATATACTTCTGGATTATACTTGTTAATAGTTTATTATTTTGGCATCAGTTTTTATTAATAAAATTAGTAAACCATTTTTGTCAGGTTTGAATATTCAATTAACAAAGCCTTCATAAAGTTAATTTGGAATAATTCCTTTTTCTCCAGTTACAGAAAAATTTTAAGTAGCATTGAAAAAATCTCTTTTTGAAGATTATAAAATCTTCATACGCAAGACTATCTTAGTTTTGGGAAAGAGATGCATTTATTTTACCAAATCCAGTTTAAAAAATAATCTATTACTCCAGTCAGACATGTTCTCAGGAGACTAAAACTTTATAATCTATTTAAGAATTTGTTAAGATTGCCCCAGTGCGGTGACTCAAGACTATAACCCCAGCACTTGGAAAGGCCAAGGCAGGCAGATTGCTTGAGCTCAGGCGTTTGAGACCAACTTGGGCAACATGGCAAAACCCTGTCTCTACAAAAAATACAAAGAATTAGCCAGGCATGGTGGTGCATGCCTTTAGTCCCAGCTACTTGGGAAGTTGAGGTGGGAGGATTGTTTGAGGCCAGAAGCTCAAGGCTACAGTAAGCCAAGATCACACCACCATACTCCAGCCTGAGCAACAGAACAAGATCCTGTCTCAAAAAAAAAAAAAGCATGTGTTAATACCATGTATGATCATGAAGAACTCTATCTGATTGTTGCATAGTTGATAGTCATGTTGTTGAATGATCAAATCAATTGGATTGTGAAATGCCATGGTCTTAACAAAATTAGCATTATCTTTTGCTCCATGACTAGTTGTTGATATTTAGATCATAGGTCATATAGTTCTTAAGTTAAACATAGTACAAGTAAAAATAATCCATTGCCAACTGCCTAATAAGGAATTGTTAGGTATGAGCAAGTTGTAAATCAATCATTTGTAATTTTTAAGAATGTATAGAATTTTTAATGCCCTTCATTGTCATAAAACTTGAGGACTATTTTCCTCACATGCTCACTTGATTCAGTCTTTCTTCCCCTTATCCCCTAGCTATACCAATCTTTGACTCCTCATCTTATAAAATTGAGAAACTTGGGTTCAACGAAAAAATAATCAACAAATAATAAAAACAAATATTCTTGAGCATCAAATATGTATATGATATTTTTCTAGATATTGTTGGAAATGGAGGAGAGAAGAAATAATTTGTCCTCAAGACTTGCAATATAATTGTAGAAAAACATTATATGTTCAGGATAATTTAATTGAAAAGTACAGTTGAAAATTTGCAAAATTTTGGTAATTATGTAACCTTAAAAATGAAGAGGCCTCTGTGAACAGTTAAGAACAGGGAAGAACAATGACAGAAACATGACCTTAAAGGATGGGTGATGTTTGTGGGGCTAAAATATAAAAAGGAGAATATCTTAAGTGAAAATAATCCACAAAAAGTATGGGAGGAGAGTCTCAAGTTATTTCAAAGGGGACTACAGTGGGAGGCAAATAGCCTGCCTTAAGTGAAATGTTTATATTAGAGAATGAGGGAAATATTTGGTTGGAAACTTAAATTGCTACGTATTGAAGTACAACTTTCATGCAGTCAAATCTGGCAGACTTTCCTACACATTTTTTATTAGCTTAACAATCCTAGTACTATTGTTTAGAATTTAGGTTTACTTTGAAAAATGTAAAACAGAAAGAGTAAGTTATGTCGCTGATGTGTGTGTAAAAGTAATAATATGCAGTGGAGTAATGTATGAATCAATTATAAATAGAAAAAATAAATTCTGCCACATTATGAAATGCCATTATGCAAAGTCCTTGTATATAAAGTCATTTTATATTCCTAAATAATTTTGGAGGTAATGTTTATCTTCCAAGTAGAGTTCCTGAAAGCTTCCTGCTGTCTGAGACCCCTGCGTCCTAAGCACAGGAGTGTCTAGGGGCAGTGGTGAGTCTAGAATCTTTTGAAATACAAAAATATGCTTTAATACATTTTTTAAATTCTCAGATATGGTGGTTGGAAGCTGCCAAGTGCTAGGCACCAACACATCTCCAGAGTACATAGGGATGCATCTATTAATAGATGGCCACTGTTTCCATACCCAGTAACATAAAAATTGCCCCAACTGAAGTATTCTAGTTCTGTTACTATGGGAGTATACGGGTGCATGTGTGTGGTATGTGTGCATGTGACTTATCTTGCTGCACATGGTTTTATGTTATTTTACTAACAACCTTTAAAATGAAAGAATAGCTCAATATACAATGTGTTACTTTTTAGAACGGCAGGCACAGCATTCTTGACATGACACAACTGACAGCTGCTAAGAAGCAAAATTTCAATCATACATGATCTCCAATGTGTCCTTGGATAGTATTTAGAATTTCTTCATTACTTCATCATTAGTAAAGCAGAGTATCACTGCTTTGCCAGTTCCTTCGTAAAGATGTAGATGACATTACTTCCTTAATAGCTACTCAACATATTAAATATAATTCAAATAGAAATAATGTTAAATATCCAATCTATTAAATTCTTATTTCCTAAAAAAAGAAAATATGCAGCTAAAATAAAGTCCCTGTCAGACTTTCTAGAAAACAGCAAGTTACCAGGGCAACACAATCATATAGAGGTAGGGTAAATCATTTATTTTATAAATGTTACCAGGGTAACAGAAACTACTCATGGAAATCACTGAAGGATTTAGGATGAGAGTACAGATAGTCCATGGAACTATTTGTTCTTTCATCGCACATTGGAACAAAATGTCCAAATATATTTAAAACTTTTAACAGTTATGTGAAGTATTTGGGTATTCATTAAATAGATGATCATAAATGGGTTCAAATATTGAGAGTATTCTCAAATATCAAAAGATACTATTTTTGATTTCTTACTGCTCAGTATGTCATTGGGATACATTATTTTACTCTGAATTTTGACTTCGCTAGATTAGTTCTAGAGAACCTAGTCATTTCTACCTAGGTGCTATGTCTGCAATTTAGAATCATGGTTAATGGTGTTGATTAGCTTGAGGCTTGGGTTTCATAGGTCAACCAATTAGGGTGTACAAGGGAGGGAAGTAGTTAATGGAAAGGGAAAAACTATACGTATACATATATATATGTATAGGTACATGTATATAATTTTCGTGTGTGTGTTTGTGTATGGTGTGTATATATTAATCAGGTTTCCTTAAAGAATTATGCAGTTTAGAGTTATATTTTTCAAAATGATAACACAAATACAAGTAAAGTGCCTTTAAACTTTTCTACTGCCTAAGAAGAAACTTACCAAAGATAGGAATTAAACTTACATTTTTCTCCTTGTTTTAGAAAAATTGGTTTCCCTCCCAATAAGACTCTCTGTCAGAAAACAAATAATTCTAATATGTTCATCTACGGTTAACAATTAAGGTATGTAAAAGTCTATAAGCAGTAAAGAGGAGGAAGTTACTCATTGTGGAGGGAGTAGAGGAATAAGAACAAGGCTTCACAGAGGAGGTAACTCCTGAACTTGGTTTTGAAAAATAAAGAGGAATTTTTTAGACCAGCAAGTGTTGGGTGTCAGGAAGGAAGGGTGCTCTGAGCAAAGTGAACAGTAGATTGTAGGCATGGTTTTGGTCCTCTCCACCATGTGCTACAGCTGGTGAACCTCTAAGAGAAAGCAAGGTATTTTTACAGGGTACCAGGTGCCTCTAACACAGGGGCATATGCATGACATTTGTGTGCCCTTCAACAGTTCTGCCACAGAAAGTATCACTTATTCATGAATTAGGGCTGTTGTCCTATATTCCATTAAACATGGCATCTTCTCCTAGAGATCTGCTTGCATCTCTTGGCAAAGTATCCTCACCAATATCCAATGTGCCCTTTCACAAGCTCTCCACTCAGAGTTGAGTGTAATATGCAGGGAATGTTATTGATATTACTTGGGTATCATAAAGTAATCATTATAGCCTCTGCACAAGGCTAATTGGTTCTAATTCTCTGAATACCCCAGGTGAAAGTGAGATTGCTACTCTCCTCAGAACCCCCAAGAATGCTTAGTGTCTCATCATTTCACTGTCAACAAATGCTTCATTGCTAAGTTATTCAAACAATAAAGTAAGATGATAGAGACTCTAAGAAAAAAATACTGGAACTTATATGTCTACATGAGTTTCTTTTTTCCATGTGATGAAATTACTTTGGGAGGCCTTTTCCATTGATGCCGTCTTAGACTGGGACATTTTAAAAATTTCTTCTTTGGGAATAATCTTCAGAGATAATTTATTAATCATACAAGTAAAGCAAGTTCATCAGGTTATATTCACATGATAGACAGAAAAATAGAGAAATACATACATGATAGATAGATAGATAGATAGATAGATAGATAGATAGATAGATAGATAGATAGATAGATAGATAGAATGGGTGGATAGGTGGTGGATGAATGGATGTAGGGAAGGATGGATACAGGGATGTGTGGATGGATGGTTAGTCAGACAGAGAGAATAAAGGTAATAGATATCCTGGGACATGCAACTAGTTCTTCTTTCCCAACTACAGTATAATTTTATTATTTGAGAGTTTATTCCATATAGTTCACAATATTTCTCCCTTTTTATTTTATTCTAAATCAATATTTGAGAATAGGTTACACTTTATAGACTATTTCTGCATTGGCAAATATTAAGACACAAGCTTCTAGGTGCTGTTAGACAAGGATACTGACAAAGGTTTCTGTGGAAATTAAAGACGTGCATCTTCTCTGAAACCAAACCCAACTTACTAGGGAAAATGATGCTAATATTAAATTTGTCTTTGTAAGTTTGATCATTAAATCTTGTCATTGCCAGTAAGTAGGTTTGTTAAAAACAATTTAGGAAAAGTTCTCTTATGTTCATAATGTGGTATTCTAGTTCCTTTTCAGTTGCAGATTTGTTTATGTCAGCTGAAACAACTGTGTTATTCAGTGTAATGTCTTAATTGGCAGTTACATCTGTAGAGGGAAACATTTTCTTGTAGACATTTCTTCTATTAACTCTCAGTAAAAGCCAAGCACTTGTTAACTTTCAATTTTGTGAAGAAATGTATAGGGCAACTAAATTAATATTTTTCAGGTATGTAAGTTTCTTATGACCTATCTTGATATAAGAACAACTCAGTAAATCCAATTGGCTGACATGTGGCTTTTTTGGTGTTTAAATTTATTTAGTCTGAGTCAGGATGTTATTAAATTGATACCATCTGATTTATAGTACCATCTAGGTACAGGCTATTTTACCTCTCATGGAAAAGATGGCAAGATTGTTTAGTTTGTGCCAGAATTTTCCTTAATAAATGTCTTCAAAGCTCTCACAGGAGCCCAACCATGTACACAACTGGGATCTAGTAGTTCTGTGCTATTGGGTGCTTGAGAGGCAAATTTCACCTAAAATATTGAGGGTAGGCATAAGACTTCTTGGCTATCATCACTAGGTGGCTCATAAAGTGCTCATGCTTTTAGCAGTACTAGACTCTGATGCACTTGCCAAGATGAATCAGGTGTAAAATGTACTCCATGGTAGCAAACGGAACTGATAGAATAGAACTATTTGATGTGGACCATGAGAATTTAAAAGCATCTGCATAAATTGATGATTCAGCATCAGATAAAGCTGATATCAAACCACTCTATCTTGCAGTAATTACTCAATATGTTCAGCTGACTCTGAAATCTGCACTTGAGAAATGACAGAAAAACTACATTATCAGCAGAGAAAACATCTTTCTGCTGACCTAGGAAGACATACAAATAGTTCAGTTGGCATCACGCTGTTTATGTATAATATTTTACAAATTAGAGTGGTACTTGTTCCCTTTTATATCACTTAACATAAGTATAAATTCATTGCACATAATTGAGGAGAAATAGTAGAAACAAGCTGAGAAAACTGAAAGCAAATTCCAAGAAAGAGGATTAGTCCTCATCTATGTTAAAAAGAACATTGTGCTCTTGGCTTTCTTTTCTTATTTAGCACAGAGAAAATCAAGCTAATTATCAACTTAGGTTCTGAATAATAACCTTAAAACTTCCATTGAGAAGAGAAACCTTTTATCAAAGAGTTGTCCTTAAAAGGTTCTTAATCAATACACATTAGAACCATTTCTGCATAACAATGTTGTATATTAAAAATCAATTTTACTTTCCAATAAAGGCTTTTATCTTCTTTGTCTTGTATCTCTAAGTATTTTCAATCAATACTGAAAAATCATTATGCTTCCAAGTTTGTGTTACATGATACATGTCTAAATACTCAGATTTGGATATCACACTCCAAAATAACCTAACTTTTTGAGATGCATATATGAAATTTATTTCAAGGAAGAGTTTATATTATACATGGCATAAACTGATGAATGATTGATGGATACTACATACACATTACTGTCCATGTATGCTGAAAGCTGACCTCCATTATAGATATTCTTTAACCAAAAGACTGACATATACATGTAATACAAATGTGTGTTTATATAATGTTATTCAGAGTTACATTTAAAGACTGAACACTGTTGAGATTTGTCGTATTATTTAGAAAGGAAGAGAATATGGTGGATGCATGGGTCAAAACTAACTCTAGGAAATTTTAGCCTAGGTGGCTAGGTAGAAAGTGGTGTCGTTAAATTGAATTAGGATGCGTAAAAGAAGGCATAAGTTCCGGATCAGGGATATGTAGTTCCTTTTGGGGATGTTGACTTTTCAAGGCCAGATAAAAGATTTCCAATATGTACCTCAAAATACAGGTTTGCCACCCAAGAAGGGTAGTAATAGACTCATGAGTCATTTATTCCGGTTGGAGAGAACAGATGAGATTTCTAGCAATTCGCTTACTTTTCATAGTAATTACCATGCTTGATCTATGCAATAGCTCTTAGACTTAAAAATGTAAAATATTGTGCATATGATGTTACCTTACATTTACTACTCTTATATGTACTAAATTAAATGCTTGCATATGCCCCTTATGAACAAGGTTGTTTAGCAACCCAATTGTGCTTTTTCTTATACCTATAATATTATGGCTAATTATGTATTGTATTAACTATGTCTTTTTGAATTAATCAAATGTATATGCACTTGATGTTTCCTCTTAGGGAACTGACCACAGTGATAAGTTAGGAAATAGAGATAGATACTTCAAATTAGAAGAAATCTTAGGAGCCCCCAATGAGGTCTAGCAGTTGATGTAAATGTTTCAGAAATTGTCCTGTATATCCATGAAAAGCTGTTTCATTTCTATTTTGCATAATATTTCAGGAAAACTTTTTTTTATTAAATTGTCTTTTTTCCCAGACATTTACGCAGCCAACAGACACACGAAAAAATGCTCATCATCACTGGCCATCAGAGAAATGCAAATCAAAACCACAATGAGATACCATCTCATGCCAGTTAGAATGGCAATCATTAAAAAGTCAGGAAACAATAGGTGCTGGAGAGGATGTGAAGAAATAGGAACACTTTTACACTGTTGGTGGGACTGTAAACTAGTTCAACCATT
>NW_012098876.1:3202660-3209694 GCF_000951045.1 Mandrillus leucophaeus | reverse complement strand
GGCACTATTCACAATAGCAAAGACTTGGAATCAACCCAAATGTCCATCAGTGACAGACTGTATTAAGAAAATGTGGCACATATACACCATGGAACACTATGCAGCCATAAAAAAGGATGAGTTCGTGTCCTTTGTAGGGACATGGATGCAGCTGGAAACCATCATTCTCAGCAAATTATAGCAAGAACAGGAAACCAAACACTGCATGTTCTCACTCATAGGTGGGAGTTGAAAAATGAGATCACTTGGACACAGGAAGGGGAACGTCACACACCGGGGCCTATTGTGGGGAGGGGGCAGGGGGGAAGAATAGCATTAGGAGATATACCTAATGTAAATGATGAGTTAATGGGTACAGCACACCAACATGGCACAGGTATACATATGTAACAAACCTGCACGTTATGCACATGTACCCTAGGACTTAAAGTATAACAACAACAACAACAAAAATAGCATAAAAATAAATAAATAAATAAATTGTCTTTCTTCCATAGCCGCTAGCCCAGCTAATGGAAGAACAACAAAATTTGAAAAGCACAGCAACAAGCCTCTGCCTAGTAAAAACCAAGAAAGCAATAAGCTCTTTTGTCAAGCCTCTAAGAAAATTTTAAAAGTCCTGTTTGTTTATCTTATAGTTTAGATATATATATATATATATATATCATTGTTAGTCATTGTGAACGTAGGGATTTATAAACCCTACACTATTATCACTGGAGGGTTTCCACTGCTTTTAGAATAGAGTGTTTCTTAAAAACAATCCATTTCTTTCACTTTATTGACAAGAATAGATTATTTCAGGCTTTGTTGGATAATCCCATCTTTGGCCTTTAGGGCTTTAAACCGTATTTTTCTCTAACGTTCTGGTTGATGCTGGTAATGAGAACCACTTTTACTGATCATAGAAGTATGAGCTCAGAGTGACTCACTAATTCCAGTGTGTTTCAAATGGCCAACTTGAAAAAGGGGGATGTGAGAGCTAAATTATTGAAGAACATCATGTTTTCCTGTGGGGTTTTTCCATGCCCTGAATATTTTATACATGCTTTTTGTTAGTGTTTTTTTCTCTGTTCTATTTGACATTTTAAATCGCAGAAGTTTAAAGTAAGTTTCTTCAGAATCCATAACAGTATAACCGTATCTCCAGACAAATGTTTACAAATTGGATTGTGGCTCCAAGATTTAACTTTCCTTCGGGTCTTTTTCTAAATATGAAATTCAGCCCGAAATTGTCAAGAGTGAGGATTCATTGACAGACAATCAGCAGGAGGTCCTTTTAGTGGAATATTACCTGTGATACAAAAGGATTAAACATTTCAAATATAAACCTTTAATCTGTGCTATCTAATTACTGACATCTGAACCAGTATCAAGGAATTCGTCACTTTTTCACTTTTGTAATTCTAACAAAGAAGCAAGAAACTTAACTCTGCACCTGGAACAAACTTCTAACGCAAAAGCATGTAGCTTTAGTCTTTTCTCTTGAGATGGACGAGGATGTGTTCCCTGTATTTCTGATTTGTAATAATTCAGAAGGCAGCCCTGTTACTGCAATCACTCTTGCTTAGGAAGTTATAGACAGTCCCACGTAAATCAGAATGGTCCAACCATTTGATCATGTCCATTTCTATTACACATGGTCAGGCATATGATGAGAAATGTTCTGGCTCACACAATTTCATCTTATAACTGTCTAAGAAAATGAAATAAATTGTGATTACAGCTTTGGCTTCCTAGCAGAGTCAAAATTATGCAAGGAGGAAAGCCCATCTACTTTTACTCATATCCCTGTACTCTCTGATAAATCTTTCTCTCTTTTCCTCTCTCCTTTTACTTTTGGTGCTCTACAGATTCAATTTATTAGACAATTACTAAATTACCTCATATTATTGCTTAAATTATATCTTCTCTTCTTTAATTTGTTAAGTTTAATAATCTCCAGTGAATATCCACGAAAGAGAATATGCTTTATTCCCCCATTTTGAATTGTTTAAAAGTCATTAGAACTAGGATTTTGAGTCAATCTGAAATCAGCTAGATATTCCTTGTATTGCTTTTATTAGAAAACTTACTTATTGGCTGTTCAGGGGAAGCACATATTTGTCCTACAGCAGGCTGTTAATGATCATATCAGTCTAGCCAGTATTGTGATAGAATACTGCAAAAGGAGAACCAAAAACATGTGGGTTGTATTTCCAGAAAAATATATGTTATAAGAGAATAAGAAACATGTGGGTTGCATTTCCAGAAAAATGTATGTGTATTTGAAAATTAAAGATTCCTTAGGGGAAGAAAATTTTGTTTTAAATTTTATTAATCTCAAGGTCTTTAAAAATCCTCTGAAAGAATTTTAAAGAGCTGCAAATTATAATTATCATGTAATTAATTCATTCCTGAAATGTTTTCAGCAGAATCAAGAACATTTCTGTTGCCTGGACCTTGGAAGAATGACAGCAATGAAAAAGTTCATATTCTTTGCCAGTTTTTTCCCTTAACACTGAAAATGTTAAATTGCTCTGAAGTTAGTGACTTATTGGAAAAATGAAACCAGAGTAATTCATTCCTCTGTTCATTCAACAAACATTTTTTGGGTGTTTGCTATGGCCAGGCACTACCATTCTGTATTCAGTTCAAATACAAAACCAAACCAAAAAAAGATCTCCTCTTCATGGAAGGTATCTTCCAGCAGGGGAAAACATAATTTAAAAAGTAAAAATGCAACGGCAAATTATCTTAAATATTTGGAGCCGGATTTTGGTAAAAATATCAAGCAGCTGTGATTGGTCTTTAAGAACCCCAGCCATTATTTTCAACATCTTTTCTTCCCACTTGGTGATGTCCTTCCTTCAAGACGCTTAGATATTCCAAAAGGTCATTCTTTCTCTCTTGCTTTTTCATTTAAACAACATTTAAAGAGAACCCACTATGTGCCAGATATGTGCTGCACCATATTCAGAAATTTAATTGGAGTATACATTACGTATAGTCCCTGTCTTTATGAAACTTCCAGTGTATTGGGAAAGAGAGAAATAAATCAAATCGGTATTTTAAGGAATAAGAAATTAAACTGGCCATACATTCTATTGAACAAAGATTCATGGGACTCTAATCTCATGCGTGTGTGTGTTTGTGCATGCATTTGGTAGGATCCTTTTAGAGAGGGTCATTGGAGGCAGAAAACAACCGTCAACTCCCACTAAACTAACAGTGGGTGCTTCTCCCAAAACTTCTCCTGAAAAATTTGATCTAGTTATTAGCATCTTGGGGTAAATGAGGTTATCAGTAGACTTAAGTGTTTGCAATATTTTTCCTATTACTTTGTAACAAAACGTTTGTGAACCTTCTAGAAAATTCCAGGCATCAGCAAGAAGTTCATCGGTCTTTTGGGTTTGGAGTCTTCCATACTTTGAAATAATGTCCTACTTATTCAGGGTACAGAGAAGTCCTTCACTCTGTCTTTTCATGAGGCAATTATATAATATTATATATGCTATCACAAAAGATAAACCTGAATGTAATAGGATAATGTATTTACAGATGAAGGAAGTGAAACTCAGAGAGGTTAATTGACATTACTAATATCACACAAGTTAGTGGCAGAGCTGGGACAGGTATGTTTCAATTCAGTTAACACCAACTCTGTTTCATTATATCTGGTTTGATTTTTTCATTAAATTTTGATATTTCAGGTTACATAATTTAACCTAGAGTAAATCAAGTTGGCAGATTAATAAAAAATTATGATTGGGTTCTTCTGTATATGAAAGACAAAATATTAGTATGTTATCTATGTCCTTTAATGCCAATTACATTAGCATATAAAGTAAGATATTTTTTAATATTTTAGCCATCCTATCATTATACCTTAAGTGGAAAGGAGTTCTGTGTTTTAGCTAAAAGCTTTGATTTTGACAGGCACGTTCATCCAAATAGTATCATAATTTAATTCTTTTTGTCCTAAAGTTAGTTAAAAGCCTTGATTCTGACAGGCACATGCATCCAAATGTACCATAATTTAATTATTTTTGTCTCAAAGTTATGTTATGCTGGGTGATATGTCTGAGGTAAATACACTTTATTTTTAATGTTCATAATCATTGAATAAGATCCACCTTAATATTATAAATATTGTAGTGCTATTTCAGGTTATCAAATTAATGACACTGTTTGCACTTTATAAAAAGTAGATTAGATAGCTATGAGAAAATTATATGAAAGTATCTAAAACTATATGCTAACATTCTTTTCAATTTCTACACGTAAGATGGTTTATTGCAGCATATAATTAATTTTGGGCATTATACGACATTTTTATTTAATTTTTTAAAAGGAGACTTTTTTCCAAAATCCTACATATTAAATCTAAAAGATCAAAGAACTCTGAATCAAACCCAAAATGAATAGTTTCTTCTAAAGTAATATTTTTTCATTTTCCTTATATTAGATATTATCTACTTCTAAAACTAAAAACAGTTATAAAAACAAGCAAAAAGTATTATCTTTTTTCTTTTTATATATGCTCGAATTATTTTTTAAATGAGAAAACAATTTTTAATAAAGGTGGAATATTTCCTACTCTTTTAAAGAGTTTTTCCTAATTAAATTTTAAAACTACTTAGGAAGTTTTGCTTATAATCCTGCATTTATGTAATGGCATTGAGAATAATTTGCTAAACACAGACATTATAACACTACAGGAACAAATCCAGTGGATTTTATTGACCAGCTACTGACTCACTAAATGAAAGAAAAAGATAGGTACCAGACCATTCCCGTTGAAAAATAATATCAATATTGAATTATCCATCCACGGCATGGGGGACTACGGCATCTTTTCCAGAAAGTCAGAGATGTACAGGTGAAATAAAGAGCCAAAAAGAATTTCGCATAAACGAAAATAGAGAAATTAAGCTTTCCTGGGGGAGAAATGCAGCTGTTCGAGCTGTGGAATTTCAATGCATGCAGACCTCACTTCTATCTCATACAAGTGTGTATATGCTTGCTTCATGTGAACTTTGTGAAATCAATCATTGCTCCATTTGCTAATCCCAGTTTTAATTTTTGTCAGCTGTCCCTCTCTATTTTCAGTGTAAATCCTTGTCTCTTAGTAATTATAACCAAAACATACATGTGTTTAATAACCTCTCTGTCTTGGACAATCTTTGTTTTAATACCTGGGATGCCTTCAAGGTGCAGGCCTAGGGAATCCTGCCTTGAACCACATTCAAGGGGTAGGAATTCTAGCTGCAGGTTCCATTTTCCTATAAAATTATGCAGCCCTGGTTGCATAATGCCGTCACTGCCTGAGACAGCTGCTCCTGCTGCTTTCAGCATTGTACATTGTCAACTTTTCTGTCACTTCATTCACAAGCTTTGCTCCCACGTTGTTCACCTGATGATCTCTTTGCTTCTTCCTACACCTAGATTTTAAGGAAACTAATTATGAAATAATTTGGTGGATATAATATGATTTTAGAGTATTAACTCCAGAACCCTTTAGAAAACCAGTTGTTCCATTATTGATTTCTCTACTTTTTTTTTTTTTTAACGTACTTAGGGAAAAACTAACCCATGACTACTTATTGAAGGTCTGACTCAAGGGAAAGGTCATGCATGGCAGTAATAAGAAGCAAGGTCCTCACAGACCTGCTGAAAATTAGCCACATGGGATTATAATCAAACCAGATCAAGAAAGGTGACTGAGACCAAATAAAATGAAATGTGAATTGCCATTCACTTGTGCTGATAAGTTTTGACATTTGAAATTGTCCAGCAGATTTCCTACTCCTCTTGTGTCTATAAACTGAAAAGCTGAGAAGCTCATTTATTCTTTGACTACTAGAAATTTTGTAATATAAGTAAATTGGAAAGTATGATTACTGTTCTTCACAATGTAAATGTTTAAAAGAATGCCAAACTAAGCACCGCATTTTATGGTTGTTTTCCAAAGCCATAGGTAAATAAAAAGTGTTCTATTTTTCTGAAATTTTTGCACACTACTACCTTCATCCAAAAAACAATATCCTAAAAAGATGATTTACCCATCTGAGTTCACACTATAGCTGTATCACTAGGATGGGGTGAAATCATCATTTCATATTTGGATATATCCTTGGAATATAATTTTTTTAACTTTAACAACAATTTCCTGATTCATTAAGGCCGGTAATGAATATACATAAAATAATTATCTTAAAAACCTCAGGCCAGGCTCAGCGGCTCACGCCTGTAATCCCAGCACTTTGGGAGGCCGAGGTGGACGGATCACGAGGTCAGGAGATCGGGACCATCCTGGCTAACACGGTGAAACCCCGTCTCTACTAAAAATACAAAAAACTAGCCGGGCGAGGTGGCGGGCGCCTGTAGTCCCAGCTACTCGGGAGGCTGAGGCAGGAGAATGGCGTGAACCCGGGAGGCGGAGCTTGCAGTGAGCCAAGATGGCGCCACTGCACTCTAGCCTGGGCGACAGAGCGAGACTCCTTCTCAAAAAACAAACAAACAAACAAACAAACAAAAAAACAAAAAAAACTCAGCTATGATTATAAACCAAGGAAGTTTTATTATTTTTAATTAAGTTTGAATTGTGTACATTTGGGGGTGCTGTGTAAAAAATACATTTTAAAAGGAAGGTCTTACACCGAGGTCTTTGGATATTAATATTTGTTGGGTCTAGCCTATGAAGAAATCATGGAATTATAATTTGACTTTTTGTTGTTGTTGTTGTTGTGGTTGTTTTGAGATGGAGTTTCGTTCTTGTTGCCCAGGCTGCAGTGCAGTGGCGCGATCTCTGCTCACTGCAACCTCCACCTCCCAGGTTCAAGTGATTCTCCTGCCTCAGCCTCCCAAATAGCTGGGATTACAGGCACCCACCACCACACCTGGCTAATTTTGCATTTTTATAGAGACGGGGTTTCTCCATGTTGGCCAGGCTGGTCATGAACTCCTGACCTCAGGTGATCTGCCTGCCTTGGCCTCCCAAATTGCTGGGATTACAGACATAAGCCACTGAGCCTGGTTTAGTTTTTTTAACC
>NW_012098876.1:3182773-3202415 GCF_000951045.1 Mandrillus leucophaeus | reverse complement strand
GGGCAGGGTACAGGAAAAATTGTCAGGAAGAATGACACAATAAAATATTACCAATCAATTAACCAGTGGGTTGAAAACTGGCATTGGTCAGAGCTAAGGAGAAAGAGGGCTCTCCCCATAGTGAGCTGTGATAACAACAGGTATTACCGAAATGTAATTATAGCCAACTCTTCAGAGATGAGCCATCCATGCCTTGAGATTTCAGGGTCTCGATAAAGGTATTTTTGTTCTTGATTACTAAGATGACACTTGAGCCATGTTTTTAGATGCGATCTGGTGGGTCTACAAGTCTTCACCATATTTTAGAGCTATTTCCTTCCTACAGTCTGTTTTTGAGCTTGATGATCGGTAATCTCAGGCTTACTCCTGGGGACCCAGAGCCTCCTGCTGAAGCAACACATCCAGGCTTGCTCAACATAGACAGTCCCTTAACTTACAGTGGGAGATGCAAGTCTTGGGACTCAACTGTGACTCTAGCAATTGAATGGTAGTAGCATCACCCAGTGAATATTTTAGACTAAAAAAAGACAGAAAATGATATGGCATCTCCAATGATGTTTACTTTTGTGGAAAATTGTAATCTCTTTGATTACTTTATATTGCATTTTTGAAACTTACTCTATTATAGCTTGTTAAAGTTATTTAACTGTAAGTTAACTCTAATTTATTTCACAGCAAGATATAATAGAATCTCAGCATTCGTGAATGAATGAATTAATGAATATTCTTTATTCTAAACACTGTACAGTACCAAAATATCTTTTAAAAAGTTATGAAGGCTCTAACATTGCAGACAGTTTGGCATATGTACTATAATTTGAGTACCCCCCTCAATATTTCAAGTTGTCACAATTCTTACTACTAAAAGTATTGCTTTATCAATTTCAAGCCAGCTAAGATAGACTTCTTTAAAAACAGATCAATTTTTGTTTCTAAAAATCTATCCT
The DNA here is from genome assembly GCF_000951045.1 of Mandrillus leucophaeus. Taxonomy (NCBI): domain Eukaryota; kingdom Metazoa; phylum Chordata; class Mammalia; order Primates; family Cercopithecidae; genus Mandrillus; species Mandrillus leucophaeus. Next base: position 3,201,468 of record NW_012098876.1, on the reverse strand, counting down.
AATATCAGGGTATTATTCTACCACAGAGAATTCACATTGATTGTCTATCCATTTAAAACAATATAGTTATAGTCTTTTCACAGTATTTCAAAAAGTTGGATAAGCTGGTGGTGTAAATATTTCCTCGTGGGAACTTTATACAATGAAAAGGAAATAAATGATTGATGCATACTCAAACTAATTGAAGTAGTACTGAATCAACGAGATGTTTTCACCTGAATCATGCCCACAGATGCTATTGCTTCATTATTCCTTAATTTAGGGATCACCTCCATTGGCTAACTCGATGACACGTGAGGGTTTCAAATAAGATTGCTTCTCCCTTGTAACATACATCATAAAGAGAGCTTGTTTAGAGACAGCCTCTACCTCCTGCCCTGAACATGTTTTCAAGGAAGTGATCAGGGCTGTTTGTTTTTCTTGCTGTTGGATGTGGTCTTCAGTGAAGTCACAGGAATGGAATGAGAGTGACCACAGTTGACAATGGAGTTATTTCCACAGCTGGCTGCAAAGAGTGGGCAGTCCATCACAGATAAACTAGCACATGGGGATAGATGATATAAAACATCTGTCACAATAGGGATAAGCAAAAACAACGTGCCTTTGAAGATTGTGTTTTAATGATGAGGTGGGGGGTTCTGTCTCTATAATGGGAATGAAAGATGTGTTGTTGGTAGGCAGATGGCTTCAGGCTTGCTCTTGCATGCAGTAAAGCAAAAGTATATGTTAAAAATCTCTGACAGTTGTCAAAACGCCTGATTCTGCTGACCATTCATTTCCTTGCCTATCCCATGTATAATCTATGAGAAAAGGAAGGGAGTGCTAGGAAAAAATAATGGCAGAAAAAAAAACTGGTTCTGAATAATTTTCTCCTGGATAACTTTAATACATCAGTATAATTTTGGCTGGAGGCTGAGGTCAGAAAACGTGTTTTTGCAATAAGTTTCTTCAATGTATTTGCATCCCCATGTTATTTTTTTACAGAAGTTTTGTAAGGTAATATAAAAATGCTGTGTCATCAAGGCCACATAATGATAAATATTTCAAAGTGAATTCCAGTTAGTAGACATAAAGTCCTATTTGTTTCTGTTAAAGGAGCAGTGAGGAAAAATAAAGACATCTTAGTGAACTATTTTTGATATAAGTTTGATTTCCCACCCATTTGCCTTTGAAAATAAATTAAAAACAATAAAATTCACATACTTTTATTTCATATAGTTGCTATAGAAAAAAATCTTTGCAATAGATAAAGGTGATAGCAAATAAATGCTGAATATTCTTGCACAATACAATTTTATATATACCCTGTTACATGACCAAAGGGGTAGTACTGTCACTGCTGTCCCCCAAACCATTCCATTCTGCTCTGGTAAGGAAATTGCTGCCATTGCTGCACACTTTGAAATTTTGCTACTTTCCCACCACCCCACCAGCAAAATGGATGTCACATTCCTTGCTCATTTGTTATTAGTCTTTCAACTCTAATTCCCTTGCAGGTGCTTTTGATTAGCAGAAGTCACAAATCTATATCTAGCAGCAAAAGGGTGTAGGGAATGTTTTTAGAAGCGTTTTCCTTTTTTTTTTAATTCAATTCTACATTGAAGAGGTAGGATTCACATTAGGGGGAACTAATGACATCTGAAGAGTATTAAAAAATAAATTTCTGCATCCATGAATGGCAGAGGTTCACCACAAGTAACTGGATTGGTCAAAATAAGAGATCTTAAAGAAAGAATAGTGCCGGGCATGGTGGCTTACGCCTGTAATCCCAGCACTTTGGGAAGCTGAGGTGGGCAGATCACCTGAGGTCGGGAGTTCAAGACCATCCTGACCAACATGGAAAAACTCCGTCTCTACTAAAAATGCAAAATTAGCCGGGCGTGTTGGCGCATGCCTGTAATCCCAGCTACTCGGGAGGCTGAGGCAGGAGAATGGCTTTAACCTGGGAGGTGGAGGTTACAGTGAGTCGAGATCGTATCATTGAACTCCAGTCTGGGCAACAAGAGCAAAACTCCGTCTCAGGGAAAAAAAAAAGAGAGAGAGAGAGAGAGAGAGAGAGAGAGAAAACAGATGTAAAGGAATTTATGATGTCGTTCTGACAAGACTTGACTCCTGACTGAGTTGTTATGGCTGATGAGGGAGAAGGAAACAATCAAGATGACTTGGCAGTTTCTTTGTTATTCCGAGAATCAAGCAGAGAAGAAAGAATATACTCTGAGAATGAAAGAGGAAGACAACATTCAGAGTGGGACATAGTAGTTTTGAGGTACATGGGATTCAGTCAGTAGTTGGAAATTTGGATCACGAGTTCAGAAGAAACACCAAGGCAAGAAATACTTTTTTTAAACTTTAATTTTTAAACTTATTGTAGCACTTTTGATTAATCAAGTCTTAACAGGCAGGAATATTTGGGAATTTTACTTCTAACACCTTATTTTTATGGTATGTATCTTGAGCTAACCAAAATATTTATCTACTGACTCTTACTATTTTACACAGCATATACCATCTCTTCTAATGCTTGGCTGTCATAGCTATTTCTAACTCATTGGTGAAGCAGATGACGTTATTTGGAAAGAATGGAGGTTTCAGTGTGAAGGTTGCCATGAAAATATGTCATAGGAAAAGAAAGGGAATTTTTTTGTTAAAGGAGATTTTATGGGTAAAGGCAGAAATCCTATGGAGATGATTGAGGAACTATACTAAATATTACTAGTTGTTTGTGATTATAACAAGGAGTCATATTAATATTACTAATATTATTCCAAGCTATCTGGCTCTCAAGCAAGAACAAACAAAGGACTTAACAAAATGATTGAGAGTCAAACCAAAAATCTTTTTAGAAGCAATGCAATAGAAAATTCATTCAGAGCCCTGACCAAATGTAGAGCTAAGCTTTCCAAAGCTTATTGTGAATATAACTCAGCTGGCACAGGCTCTAATTTAGTGGGGCTGGGGTTGACCTGAGATTCTGTACGAAGCTCCCTGATGATAGTATCCAGTCCCAGGCCATACTTTGAGAAACAAGATAGTAGAGTTTAAGAACATTCTATTAAACAACAACAACAAAAAAATTAAAATTACTCATATAGTATTACTGCTTAGGAGAAATGGCAATAAAATCGAGGTGGAATAAAACATGTAACTAAGTTTCTTGCATAAATCCTGAAGCAAATAGGACACTGAAGGATAACAAGATAAAGCTGTCTTTTATCACAGCTGGACAGTTTTAAATATATTAATTGAAATCTTGAAGGCCTCAGAATGTAACTTGTTTGGATGCTAATGTATAAGTTTTAATCTTAAAATATGCCTGGTATACCAAGACATATTTTATCTCAGCATTAGACTACAGAACATGTCATCAATGGGGTATATACTGAGTTTGAAGCATGTTAGCAATAATAATACTAATAGAAAGTGTGCTTTAAAAGGAGTAAATTAGTTCTTTAATAGGGTCGTGACTTCACATCTGTATCCTTAGAGCTAGTTAAGTTGCCAGCCCTACCCAGGCAAATTCCTAAAAATATCTTAAAGGAGAAAAGAAATATTCTCTGAGGGACCACAAAATGAAGTGCTTTTTGTAGCAAATTGCAGGACAAGGAATAGCTGCTTTCCCAGTAATAGCCAAAATTGAGGTGCCTTGTGACATATTTAGGCAACTTGCGCTATAAACGATGGCCATAAGTAAGATAACAGACAGCTTTTCCTCTTGATCACCCCTGTGGTTGGAGCAATGATTTTCCAGGCCAATTCGCCCATAGGATCTTACAAGACCTTGAAAAGGATTTGCAACCGGGTCTTTCAGTCTATTTGTCAGTAAGGAGAAGTTTTTAATGAGAAGCTTTATGACAGCTCACAGTCCTGAGTGCTAGTTAAAGCCAGATAAACATTTTACCAGACAAACGATGAGGCCCATAAATATTCAGACTTCTGCTGGGAACCCTGTTTGCCTTATCATTTGGAAGAAGACTGGCCTGAATATTGCATCTGATGTATGCTTGAAACTTCCGTAAGTTGAAAATGTGTTTGGAGGTATACAAAGTGATTGCTGTACAAATGAATAAAGCATTTCTTATCACATGACAAGGTTTGACAAGAATCTTAGGCAGATATATGGCTACTGAAACAGTTCATGGCATAACGAAGTCCTAATTTAAAAAACCTTAACCTACATTTGTGGCGGTACATTTGGCTGTAATACGTACAGAACATTTTGCAGCATTTAACTGAGCATAAATAATTCTTCCACAGAGTGGAAATCATGCCATGAACTCCAATATTAAACTTCCTAGGGTGGGATGTGGCTCTCAGAAGCCCTGGGATTTTCATGCTAAATGATGAGAAGGTCAAGCTGGCAGTGGTCAGACTGAGATATTGTTAAAGGAAAGTAGAGGAAATGTATGAATGGATCTTTTAAGTCCATCTTTTTGGCCAGAGAATGCTTCTGTTATTTCCATTGAATCTTCTTGTCCAGGTTGAGCAAGGAGCTGCTGTTATTGTTTCACACACCGTTAAAGTCCTCAGAGACCTGGCTGGTGAGCAAGTGCCATTCACTCACTCAGTCATTTAGCACCATTAACCAAGCACCTGTTTTATGACAGACACTGTGCTGAGCTCGGAATCATTAAAAAATAAATATATAAGGTATTGCAAATGATACCAGTGAACATAGGATTCAGAGAAGAAATAAAGTTTGATCATAATCGAAGTGTGTGCAAAATGTTATGGGAGAAGAGAGGAGCAAGTGACCAGTAGCCTGGGTCAGTCATAGGAGATGTTCCCCCAGAATGTAGTATTTGATAAGAATCTTAGAGGACACATGAAAACTGCTGTAGAAGCCTAGCAGTGCAGGCCAAGACAGCAAGGGTAAGAGGTAAGACGGGCCAGAGAATGATGAGGAATACAGTGTGGTGGAAAGAGAGGCTTCATGTGTATGGGCTGGGGATCAGGTTAGAAAGGTAAATTGAAAGCTATGTGATCCTCATAGATGATGTGTACTATGCTAACAAGGCCATCCCAGACCTACTTGTAGAAGACTCTTTTGAACAGGGATAATGCTGAAACAGAGTAGAAAGCAAATGCTTTTGGGCGACCCTACAACTCGCTCACTCTAACTGGTTTCTCAATGAGACAAGTGGGAATAGAAAAATGTCTTGTCTATCACTGAACTGTCCTATCTACCCTTACACTCCTCCAACACATTTAATGTAGAATAGCCATTGACTTAACAGTACCAGTGTCTTAAAAAGGACATTTCCACTATGAAATACTAACTCATCTCTAGGTTGCACTTTGGGAAAGGAGGTCATTTAACACTGTTTCCCTTATATCCCCATTTAGAACAAAACATAAGGAGAAACTGGTGTGCTCATCTTCAAAGTAATATATATATATAGTTTTTAAGGTAGAAAAAATTATTAGCTAATCTTAATATTTCAAATATAATTTTCTATTATGAAATATTTGGTGGGTAGAGATCAATGGTTTTCTTTCTATCTTAAAGTATAGAAGGAGCTGAAATATGTTCGATTAATCAATTCATTTTTAAGTGTCATAGCTTAATAGTCTTTTGTCTTTGATTTTTTTTTCTTGTGTTGTTTTTGATTCCTTTAAATACGTTTTGGAGCGTGCAATACGTCTGTGTAGGAAAGCTATATACCACGGGGGCCCTGCAAAGCGAAGACAAAGGACTATGGTGATGCCATTAATTTTTTCATACAAATAGTCTCATTTTTTCACATCATCTACACCACAACACATGGATTTTTATGACACACATATCTGTGAGTGGTAGACACCCCCAGCTGAAAGCTCCTCATTAGTTATGCGATTGGAATCAGAAGCCAATGAACACAAGTTCACCCTTTGTCATTGAAGCTGCAAGGTCCTTCTGAAGTGGCCTGGGATCTTTCTCTAAACAATATTTCCATTGACTCAGCAGCTAGGATCTCCTTAAGTAGAAAAATAAAAGGAAAAAATATAGTAACCCATCTGTGTAAGAAATATATAATCTTAACAGGATCAATTCTATAATCAAGTGTACAAGTTTAATGACAAAATAAGTGTCCTATTGTATATTCAGTCAGCAAAATCATTTGACCACAGGGTCCTCAAAATCTCAAATTTTCAACTCTCCCTCAATAATGCAATATATTTAAAAGCCACCTTGCTCTATTAGGATTCTAAAGAAGCTACTGAAAACACCAAAAGCTACTGATAAACATGTTTCTGTAGTTTTAGGCACAAATGTCTAAAGGATTAAAATAAAGCATTATTGAGAATCCTAATTATGTACCTGCTTTGGTAAGAAATACTTCAATGTGACATATTTACTTTATATTCTCATTCAAAATGACACTATTATATTAATAGGTACTTAACCAATAATTGAAACCATTATTCACAGTTGAATAGGCATAGTATATAATTAGGATTCTTTTAAAGGGACTTCCATGGCTAAAACTAATTTGGCTTTAGTGTCTGTTAATATTATAACTTCAAAAATAATACTTCCAGTTACTAGTAACTGAATCAAAAATCAACCTGAAATTAAAAGTTTCATTAAAAGTACAAGGAAAAAAACCCTTTGTTTATAATTAATAGATATTCTGCCATTGGGAAATCTATGTACATGCACATATCTCTTCAACATTTATATAGCAATGGAAAATGTCTTCTAAACATCATACCCCTAGCCCATAACTATATATCTCCATGTAGTAGTCCAAATATCATGCCAATTCGTCTAATCCTGTCCAAGCATTGGAAAGAGAAACCCAGCTCTAGTTTGCCCCATTTCCAAAATAAATAGCAAAATAAGTTGGCAATCAAAAATAATTATAAAGCAATTGTAAGTCATGACACAGTCCTGTTTTCTTTCATTGCACAATTATAGAATTTGGGAAATTGGTGTATATTATAGACATAATCTTGCCATAGATCTAAAATGTACTATTAGTTGTAGGGAAGAGACTGTAGATGAATACTTTGTGTCACTTTTCTAGTTACTGCCTTTCAAATTCTTCCTTACTTTGTATAAATGGAGTTTATGGATATGTGTATGTATTAGTGCTAGGGTTTCTGAACCCTAGCATGAATCCTGGGTTTGCTGGGTAATTATTTGTCTTGGGTAACTGTTCTCTGTGTTGTAGGTTGTATAGCAACATCAACAACCACTACCCCCTAGGTGCTAATAGTGCACGTCTGCAGTTATGATAACCAAAAATGTTACCAGACATTGCAAAATCACTCCTGGTTGAGAACCAATGACATATGTACATATGGACATACTTTTTATTCTAATATATATATATGTATACATATATATCTTATATAGCATTAGTCAAACTTTTTACATCAAGCAAATTTTGGATTTCATCTTTAAGGGGATGGTAATTGAAGATATCATAAATGCACATGTGTGAGTTAAACTATGGTTTTAAAACTGAACTGCCCCTTGGGAGAACAAGTTTTCTAGGAGTTTGGAATGATCCATTTTAACTAGCAATCTCAAAATAACATTTCTAACTCCTTTTTGATTGGAAGTTTTATTCTTTCATCCTTCTTTCGGTGAACACTTATGAAGCATATATTATATACCTCCTACTATAAACAGCACTATAGACACTAGACAGTGGTGAACAAAACAACATAATTTCAACCCTTTTAGAATAAACAATCAAAATCAGAAATATTAGTAAATATTTACCATTTGTCATTGAACTGAAAATGAGTGGTACTGATATATAAAATTAATTTACAAAAACTGTTTTGAGTACTTACTGCATGCAGTTCCTATTTGTAGAGATTACAAAAGTTGTGTAAACATAATGTCTTCCCTCTTGAAAGATGTAATGTGGAAAGAAGCAAGTAGAGAATAATAAAGGGGAGGGAGAGATTAAGTGCTAAAATGAAGTTCTAGGGGCAGTGTGGCTTCTGGCTTACCATGTAATTTATCATTTCTCATACCTCCAGCATTTGTCAAATCCTTACAAAGTTAAAGGCTACCACCTTTGCCACAGCTTTTGGGTTTCAAACATAATTTTTAAAAGTCAGACTGTACCACCATATTGGTTGGAAATTTTTCTATGGAGGTAGACAAGGATTAATGATTGTTTCTAAGAATTAGGGACATTTCTTATTCCTTTTGTTTTTTTCTCCCCACAAAAGCCTTTCTTAAACCCTAAACCCTCATGAAAACAAAACAAAACTACTGACATCAACAAATGAAAGAAATTAGACATCCCTACATATACTACAAGACAAGGAATGTTGCACGCTAATATTGCAGAACACTGCGTTTGGACAGCTATTCCTCAAGTTAAGCTACCTTCATGCCATTTATATTATGAGATCTCTGTTTCTATTAGATATTTATTCTACGAATATTAAAAACTGGCAAAAATCAGATAGATGAATAAAATAATGAAATCGTTACTTAAAACCACCTTTTAAAAATTCATATATACTTTTGTGTGAATCACCGTAGGCAATAGTATAATACAGATCACAGACATTTTGACTTGAGGCATTTAGATAAGATGATAAAAAAAAGGGATGCTGTTTTTTCTTTATTTTATTTTTACTTCTCCATTTCTATGAGTTCAAATAAAATATTTATCCAAATAAAATAAATAATTTTATTTTTACTTCTCCATTTCTATGAGTTCAAATACAAGGCTACTAAGAGTCCAAATACGAAGGATTCCTAATGTGTTATAACACAAGCCAAACTGATCAAACTGAAGCGTGTCAGGTCATCACACTTATTCAGTGATTATATGGTGTGATTATTCAGGTAATATTTCTAGGTCAGCCCATCAAAATGCAGGCTTAGCCCCTTTGAATGTTTTTAACAAGATGTATTGTGATTATCACATAAAAGACCATGTCCTGTAAAAAGACGATTCAAACAAATAATTGAGAAACAGCATAAATAAAATAAAGTCACTTGTTTGCGTGTAAGAACTGTAACACTGGCTTTATATAGTAGCAGTTTTTAGACAGAGCAAACTTCTTAAATTTTAGGGTATATCAGAGTCGCCTGAAGAGCTTGCTAAAACACAGATTTCAAGGCCTGAATCCCAGAGAATCTAATTTTTGTCTACTGCTGCTACTGATCCACAAACCATAGTTGGGGTGGCACTGAGCTAGAATACTATCACAGGAATATTAATGCAGCTAATTCTTCTTATTGTGGTTCTTCATCTGGGATTAATGTAGGTGCTAAGTCAGTGACGTGTGCTCTAGATGGGAGAGAAACCACACGTGCTTTTTCCCTGATTTGCCAGTGGTTTTGTATTTCAGTTGGGAAATTAAAATATGGAACTTTCAAAGACTTCAAATTTCTTTCAAGCATTGGCAGAAGGTTAACAACACAGATGCTTTTCTGGCCTTGGGTCAGATATATTTACGCCGCACATGATGATCTTTGGAAACTTTACCCAAATTACTGTCGCAATTGTTTATTTCAGAACTAGGGCAACCAGATCCACCCTTTGTCTCTTTAGTGGGAGCAGTTTTGTTTTGCAAAGGCAGTGGCTAGAAAGGACCAGACGTTTCCATCAGCTGTTTGGTCGTTGTGTTTTTTAGTGGAATTATAGCATTATACAATAGTTTTCTTTGCAGCTTAAACATTGAGCAAACCCAGACATCCAGAGATGGCTAAAATGAAAAATCAGTTTATTCTTGCTTTGCCACTTGCCAAGTGAACTCTATCAGACACCACATCCTATACATCTCAAGTAAACAAAGTTATGCTTAATGTGTTGGCAACATCTGTCACAAACACTCTTCAGCCTATGGCTTAAATGTATTGAGTTGGAGTGGATTTGACAGTTCATTTAGTAAGTCAAAGTTAAGGTTGCGGGTACTGGCTTTGCCAAACTAACCATAAGGCTTTCCTTTTCTTCTTTTGTATTTATTTATTCATGTAATACAAAATACAAAAGAGATTCTGTAGTTTTTACTAAGCAAAGTGGCTGACAAACACCCCCTTTGCTGTAGATAACCAACACTAAACCTCTTTAAGTTGTCTGTCTCAGATAAAGTATCATTAAGAAAATTCATTTCTCCCAGGAGTTCCTACTAGTTACTTCCAGTTTGCTCTCTGACTGTACATTTCTTCCATTCCCTTAAGATTAAAAAGTTTGTATTCTTAATAATTTGTAGGATTGTTTTCACTGAATATTTTTATTGAATGTGAATAAGACTCTACATTCTTACATATCCTCCCCCAAGAATGCTTACTTTATTTTTTATGTATGTGCAGTAACTGATCTGCTTAGAAATAACTGTTCATTTATGTGCAGTAACTGGTCTCCTTACATTGTTTTCCACTCTGTGCCTAATGTTGCTATTTACAATTCCAAATAATGATAAATCCCTTCTTACTCTTTCCTTTGATTGTCAGGTTTCTGGTTTATACACAGAAGCAACACTCACTCTGTGACATCTGTAATCAAATGAGTCCCAAACACTGCTTTCAAAGAAAAGATTCTCAAAGAGACCAGACAATTCTTCCAAAACTAATTCCAAGTGTAGGCATTCCATCCTTCTCATCATGCATGAATTTTGATTGTTCTGTCACATGCTCACCTACCTCATTTACATATTGCCTTTAAAAAAAAAAAAAAAAAAAAAAAAAAAACCACATCCCTGGGGAATGAGACAACCTCCAGGGCATTGAGAAGAAAGTATCCTTACCAAACACAATTTGGTTTTTATCTCTGATTTACATGAATGATCCTTTCTGTGGCTAAAGCAAGCTGTTTAGAATTGAGGTGTTTCTGGGATTGTGACAGTTTCACTGCATGTTGGAATGTCTAGGGGCAAATATTCTAAAAAGATAACCTGTCTTGAGTTCAAGAAGAGAATTGAAGTCTCGCACCTGCTAAGCATTAGAATGTTGTCAAAGTGCCACTTTTTGGTTGAAAAGAAATGCTTCAGGACTTCCATCTTAACTCTGAGGTTATTCTATAATTTATCCCTAGGTGATTTAAGAAGAACCCTAGTTCTTCTTAAAGTGTTTACTTCTGGTCTGGCACAACAAATACCTGAAATGAAGGCCAGTAAGTATTTTTTTTAAAAAAAGGAAAACAATAAAGATGCTTTTGTTAAAAAGATTCAGGCAGCAGAAAGAAAAGTGCTGTGTCTCTGAATTATAATTAAGTAAAAGCTTATCTTATGTTTCTCATTTAAGAGGCATCCTGATGAATGACAATTCACAGAAGCATCGAGAAATTCAAACAACACAAATGCACAATTGTGTATATTTACAAGCTATAGACCTTTAAAATAACATACATGTTTTCTGATTGATTCCTACTGAAAAGTCTAAATGTCTTTGTGAACAAAGCTGGCCCTGTGTATCAAGCATTTCCAAATATTTGGCTCAATTTCTATTATCTCTGAAAGTTAATGGGGAGGAGCCCATAGGGAAGGCAGAGTGATAGCCTGATCTTTTTTACAGATATAGTCAGGAAGTTGAATTTTGATAATACCAGGAAGAATTGCTTAGTTTGAGCAAAAGCATTTTAGGAAGCACTTGCTGTCGGTAATTAGTTTGGGTGCCAAGATCTGGCCATCTCCATGCATCTGTCCAGTGAGAAAAATAATGTTTAGGGAAATAATTTATTCAGATATATAATCATTTTATCATAACTGGGTATTTAAATGGGTTGTTATAAAACATGTTTCTACTTTTATCATAATCTTTAAATAAACATTGAAATTATATACTCTCAAAGATTCCATCCAATTCTAGCTTTTTAAGTTTGCTTTTTAAAAATATTTTTTCATTCTCCAAGTTAATTACTACAAGGAAAGTACCAGAGTAGAGAAAGAGAAAGGGAAGGATAAAATGACTTAGCTCCATTCTTCACTCACCATAGGAGACTTTGCATATGGATGGAAGTTTTTTAAAATGTCTGTAATTTCTTTTATCCAAAACAATGATAATAAATCAAAAAACATAGACATCCACTTTTCTTAACATCTGATTTAAAAGTTAACTTAATTTTTAAAAAAAATTGTGGATAGACATAAAAATTTGACCAGCTTTAACAGAGTTTGGCATTCTGTCTTGTGTCTAAAATATAGATAGATAGAAAACAGGTCAAAAGGTTAGGAGAAAAACAAATGGGAAATAGTAATTTTGATTTTTAGATTATCAATGATAGATTTTAATATGTCCTTCAAAGAGATCTAGTTCAGAAACCCGTGTGGGTCAGCATTATCCCTCTTAGCAGTAGATTGCATTGGGGTGACTAAGAATTATCTATGTATTAATAAATAATAGATAAATGACATAAACCAAGTCTTATCAAATAACAAGAAAATTAGAGAATTTCCACTAATGTTCATATTTTTCAGTCAGAGAAGTTTATATTTAGAATAATGGGTGAGAGAATATAGATGATTTCTTTCAATACATTCTACCTCAAAAAATGAAAATGTAAGTGACATATTTTAGGTACATCACAGGTAAATTACCTCAGAAGAAAGGAAGTTGTTAATGGCATTTATTCAGACGAGCACAAAATGACATGAATGGACATAAAAATTACATACAGTTGAATTTAGCCTTTTTAGTAAAAAAGTAAAAATATTTGATGTTCACACATTTACAGTTTACTGTGTTTATTTGTAAGAAGTCTCCTTCCTTGTAGGATATGTTTTCAAATGGACCTTGTATATGCTTGTAGGGTGCTGTGATTACACCAACCATGGACCATCCCATGTCAATGCAACCAACCAACATGATGGGCCCCCTGACACAGCAGATGAATCACCTTTCATTGGGCACAACAGGAACGGTGAGTTGAAGAGACTGTTTTGTTTCATTGAACTTTTTGGATCAGATGTGATATTCTCCATTTTTACTGGCATTATCAGTGAAACTGTGTCTGTACCATATTCATTGACTAACACACCTTCCAGGTTTCAGTATGAATAAGCTGCATTCTGCATGTATGTTCAATTCCAGGGCAGATGTACTCACAGTGGCAAGACTAAAGTTCCATTGTGTCATTCAGTTACTTCTTGGTTTTTATGTTTCAATGTACCAGATATAATGTCTGTTTTTGGAAAGGTGTCCTTTTGCAAATCTAGACCCTGTGACTTAATATACTCAATCCTGGTTTTCTCTTACCAGCTGTTTACCAGCTCAGCCACGAGATTATTACCAGGTTATACACAAGTGAGGGGCCATACCTATGACTGATACTATTCAATCAATAAAGAATAATTGAGTAATTGAGCTATAATCGAGTTATTTTAATCCTTCTTTTTGATATGTTGATATAGATAATGTTGAAAACAAGGAAGGGAACCTAATGTGCTTGATTTTTTCTTATAGGTTATGATATTTTTGACTAGCCTTCTTTCTCCTCAGAACAAAAGTGTGCTAAAAAATGCCTATTGCAGCCTGGATTTTATATCAATGAGGCATTTTAAATCATGGGAAAAACTTTATGTTTGATTTTTTAAAAAGATAATTCCCCAAATGTTCAAGGAGGCAAAAGCCTAATACAATCTAGAATATTGAAACTTCATTAGTTGCCATTACAGAGAACAATGAAACCATGAAACCTAACCACTCATGTGACACCTTCAGTAACAGTTTTATTTTGGCAAATGTTAGTGCAGATAATCTTGTCATTTAATAAAACATAGAAATAAAAATACATTTTTTTTTTTTTTACTGAGGTAGCTTAAATATTGTAGAAAGAGCACTGGACTAGGAGTCAGAAATCCTAGATATAAAACTTGAGATATCCTAGATATAAAACTGTTGTTTCTGTCAATTTTGGGGAAAATAATATCTCTAGTCTGAACATTTTTCTCTATCTAGTTGAAGTATTGAACTTGATCATATATGGGGCCCTTTGAATATCCAATTCTATATTTTTAAACCTATATGTCTTACAGTTACCACCTCTGTGATTCTTCAGTTAGGCTGACCTCTTCTCCAAATATCTACGTACAATATGCACACTAGCTGTGTATCAGGAATTTTACCCCATAGCAATGGCTTGCTTGCCAAATAAATCCTGTTGACTCATGGACTTTTAAGAATATAAGAAGTTTCTGTCATGTCCACTGAGGCCTCACAAATCTGTCCTAAATAGGAAGAAAGTCAGTATAATTTAACAGAAAGAGCCACATTATTTCAATAAAGAAATTTTAGTTTTAGTAACATAAAGTTGCAGAACCTGTAAAAAGCAGTTGATGGTACCTTACCTGTCTGAATGCTTGGGCTGGATCAAATGATCTCTTAGGTTTCTGACCTACACTTTTAGAAGTCATGTCTAAGATATATTTCACTGTATGCTGTGGTACAGCTAATTTTCATCATGGAGATACAGTTTGAAGAAATACTATATTGCTTTTATCAAAGGATTATTTGTAATTATTTTGTGTGTTACTAATAAGCAGGTCCTAGGAATAGTATCAGAAGGCTTGCAGTTTTTTATTTTTATTAATACATTGTAGATTTCCTTCCATATCAGCCTTTGTGTCCTTCAGTGATCGTAAATTCTGAATGAGTGATGTAATGTAATTTTACTGTATTGACTAACAATCTGGAATCTGACTAAAGAGAGAATTATAATGCAAAACATAGAAACTCTTTATAATTTTTACTCATTTGGTTTAGAAGTAAAGCCAATTGACTTGCTAAAATTTAAATTTGCAAACTAGTAGAAATATAAGAGCTAGTTAACTAAGTGTATGACTGAATCCTTTAGGGAATTAAAAAATAAGCTAAAAGACACAGAACAGACTCAGAATTATAATAGTTATTGAATCAACAACATATATTATGATTTTGTATTTGAGCATTTCAACAAGAACACATTTGTAAGGGACCACGACTTTTAGGCAGCTGGTAATAGCCAAATAATTCAATAATAATATATAACACTCTCTTTCTTAGAGAGTAAAAGTTTTAAGTATGTGGTTTATTATTAACATCAAATTTCCACTAGCTTTTTTTCTTTTCATCCTTTACATTCGCACTAAATAATGTTTAGATACATTATAATATTTGTGTTACTTGATGTTATGGAAAAGTGTAAAATTTAGTAAGGTTCTGAAGAGGTAGAGAGAAAACAGAATTACTTTGTTGATTCATTTAACAAAATATAATTAAGTGTCGTTGGTGTCCAGAATACTGTTAACTTTGCTTTCTTAGACTGTCACTCTAATTCTTTGATATGACTTCATAGATTCTTTTTATCTGAATTTTGATTGGCATTTGGAGTGACTGTTACCCAGTTGAGGATGATTTTGTAAAATCAGATTTTTCTACCTTATTGTATCTTTCCAACATTTTCATTGATGGGGAGGAATCCTGGCATAATGGAAAGATCAGTCAGCTTTGTTTTTAAACTTGAGTTCAAAACCTGGCTTTGCCCCCTTATTAGCTCTGCATGTTTAGGCGGGTTACTTAACCTCTCAGAACTTTTGCTTTCTCATTTTACAAAATGGGAAAAATAATGCTTGCATCCCAGAGATGTTGTGAGTGTTAATGAAGTGACAATATGCAGCATTCCTTATACAGTGTGATACCCAGTATGTGCTTCTCAAATGAGCTGCTCATACCCTTCACATCCAGTGGCTTCTAACTGGTGGGAGTCTAGTTTAGGTAGCCAGAAGTGATGTAGCACACTGTAAAATCCATGGTATAACTCACTTACCTGCACTATTTCACTTGTTAAAAATAATTTCTTTAACGTCTCCATTTCTTTGGCTGCTAACATATTCTTTTAAGGTAGCAAACTCAAAAGCCAGTAGAGTCCAGCCAAGTCATATTAATGAATGAAGTGGATCAAGTTCAAGCAAAAACCCTTGGAAATACATAATCAATTTTTAAATATTTGCCTATATCATAAACATACTCATACCATATACACATATATGACATTGGAGATTATATTTTAGATAAGATGTATTTTCCGTACAATAATAATACTATCTCTGCCTGAGTTTTGGGCAAATAGAAGTGAGAGGTGGTGCCTTTGGCAGCCTGAAATAAGGATGCCTTGTCTGAAGAGGACAGCCACTACTCCATTAGTAGTACAGCTATTGTGATGGCTATTGCCACATGGACATACAGACCCAGGGTGGTCTCACTTTCCAACTTTTAAAGATAAGCTGAATTCTTGAATTTTGATTTGAAATTTCTCTATATTTAAATATTGGGCCCAGTTTGTCCCAAGAACTCCCAGTTTGTGACTCCTGCCCAGGGTTTTTCTGGTTCTCCTCAAACCTCTCTGGCCACTCCTCCTTCTCTTCCTGCACAGATTGGTAAGCCAGAGCTTCGTTTGTAACATACTTATGCCACATGATTTTCGTAAGCAATCTCATTCACTCTCATGGTTGTAAACCCTGGCTTCCATGTTGACTCCTAAATCTCCGTCTCCAATGCTAACCTCATCTAAGAATTTTAGACTCATTTATCCAACTACTTGCTAAGTATCTCCATGGAAATCTCCCTCAGACATCGCAAAGTCAGCATGACCCACACTAATCTCATGAGCTTTCCATAGCTTCCTTCCAACTGAAACCTCTTCTTCTTGTATGTTTCTGCTCCATTTCCCTGCAAACCAATGACATGACCATTTTCCCTGTGGCCAAACCATACACCTAAGACCCGAGCAAGACCTTTTCCTTCTCCCTCACCACCATACACAATTACTTTTCAAGTCCCACTGGTTTTCTCTCATAGACATTGGTCAAATACATTCTTTCTTCCACATTTCTGGAGTCTCTGCCCTGGGACTCATTTGATTAATTGTAATAGTTTCCTAATTGTTCTTCAAGCTTTAAATTTCAGTTTGCTCCAATCCATTCTCTACCCTGTTGTCACAGGTAGTCAATCTAAAACTATCTGACTGTGTCTGTCTCCTAACTGAAACATTTCAGAGGATTTCAGACATCTGAGCTCACAGAAATTCTGCAAAACAAGGTGTGAACAGTGACAACTCAAGATTAAGATAGGATTCTAAACTCTAGAAACAGATAGGTTCCAAGGGCAGAGCAGAGAGTGACCCAGTGAATAATCTAGAGTAGGAAACGATCAGGGCTGACGGAAGTTGTAGCTGTATTAGAATTTTCCATTTTTAAAAGGGGGATCTTGAACACAGGCTTAGTCCCACTCTTCCTTTTAAAGTCCCTGGCTAAAGGAATTGTATTGGGCCAAAACCTCTTTTTCCTTTTCATAAAAGACGATATAATTGTCTCCCATGACCTCAAATTTTGAAATGAATGCCATGTAGTTTAATTAACCTTTCTCTACAATTTGCCACCTCAAATGTTTATTGTTCAATTCTCTATTTTAAGCTAGACAGAATCTGCAGGCCTCAAAAAATAATGCATTTTATGCAAGCAGTGTAACTGTTTTATTTCAGGGCTCTGCTGACCCTGAAGGATTTTCATAGCTTTTCTACTTTTGTTTATATTTTTGTCACAGTATTCCCTCGATGGAACCAAAGCCCCATTATCCATAACGTCTTCTCACTTTATTATAAGCTTTAGCAGAAACCACTGGAGATTTTACTGTGTTATGAGAACCTCCAAATTGCATGACAATCTTGTTTTACAAGTGTCTTATCTCCTTTTCATTTGTTCAGTTGCTGGTCACCAGCGGCTTACAATGTCACCAGAATCTGTTGGAAGAAATAAAAAGTTTTTGTTCTGCAGGTTTTGTATCTGCAGTTTGGTTTGTGTTCTCCAAGTCACTGATGATTTGTGATATCATTGATTTCCACAGTGTAACCATAGTCACTCACAAAAATAACCTTGTAATTGTACTCCATCTGTCCCCACAGTTCTCTAGCATTTTTCAGTCACACCACTCCTTTACTGCTCTGAAATTTTGTTGGTATCAGGTGAAAATCCTCAATTATTCAGTTTGTTTAGATATTGTTCTTTTTTCTGTTATTAGGTATCAATATAAATATTAAAACAAATTTTTTAAAAGCTAACAGGATGTTAAATGGACTCTGATTCAGGAAACTGTATCATAAATGGTAATGAGTACATCTCCTGAAATAGTTTTTCAGGAAAAAATATTAATTAATTTAAAACACTCAAATACAAAACAGAAAATATGTCTAAAAAGGTAATAGATTTAAAAAACTGGTTTAGCCTTACTGTAAAATGAAAGACTTTTGAAGGGAGTCTTAGAAACAATAAATGAACTGGCATTAAATGTAAGTCTAGTGGTATGAGTGTGTATTTGTAAATATTACACTTTTGTTGTTTAAAAAAATGAATTCTGAATTCAAATAAGTTACCGCCATAGTAAAAAAGCCTCAATAGATAAAATGCCGAAGAACATGAACAGATAGTTGATAAAAGAGTAAATAGAATGCCAAGGAACATGTACAAAAATTATAATCAAAGAAACAAACAGTAATCAAATATACATGTACATATATCCCATCAAATAAAGCTATCAAAATGCAGTACAAATTGCTAATGAAGGTGTAGGAAAATAAGTGTTCTCTAGCATTGATTACTTGATGATAGGAATCTCAATTTGTGTAAGTACCAGTTGGATAGCAAGGTAGTCAATTGAGATACTTCAAAACATTTATACTGACTAAAAAGAAGTTACAGTTTTGAGAAGCTCGTCTATGGAAATATTCTAAAATATCAGAAAAGTAATTATACCTCAAAAATATTTG
>NW_012098876.1:3178844-3181926 GCF_000951045.1 Mandrillus leucophaeus | reverse complement strand
TTTTGTTGCTCAAAGTGCCTTGCAATGTTCAAGTTCTAATCTGTCTTCTCACATGCCATTTACTCAGGAGAGAGTGATTAACCTTTTGTGGCAAGGAGATGAAAGTGAGAAATACGTGATAATCCAAAAGTTGTCACATGGGTTGAAAAAGAAAATTTGGGATTTTTGCTTTTAATAAAGGTCATATAAATGGAATAAGAGTCACACAAGAGCATCTCTTTAACCATGTGTTGGCAGTTGATTTGAATCTAAACAATATCAAGTTTCTTTTAGAGTTTACCCCTCCAAGGGGAGTGGGGGCGAAATTAGAATTTTCCATTTTTAGAAGGGGACCCTAGGCCTATGCCATATGGCAATCTCCTTTTTAAGATCCCTGGCTAAAGAAATTCCAGTGAGTCAAAAGCTCTTTTTTCATCTTTAAAAAAGCAGATATATTTTGTCCCATGTAACCCCTAATTTTGAAATGATTGCCATGTAGTTTAATTAAGCTTTATCTAGAATTTGACACCTTCAGTGCTAGGAGACTTGGGATAAAGATAACCATCATGTTCAATAGATTCTGTTCTGTGTATCTCTGCTCCCACAGTTACAACACAAAAAGCTTTTTGGCCCTGAGGCGAAAGCACCCTCTGCTCTGCCTCACTGACAACCACTGGGATCAGAGCTGGAGCTGAGTGATACATAATGAAATTTACCTTCAAAATGTCTTAGCCTCCATAGAATATGAGAATGTACAAATTTTTTATTTTTCTCTTTTAAATTTTAGTTCTTTCTTTTGTTCTCCAGGACTTTGTTTGATATCATGCTCTGGGCCCCCTCTAGATGGGCTGCCTTGTAGAACTCTTTTGTCAGCCAGAGAGGGTAAAATGTTTATATTGATTCCCTAAGGGAGGTACCAAACAGGCTGTGGAAGATGCCAATGTTTCAGTACAAACTGTACTGTCCCAGCAAGTCTAACGGGACCTAATCACATGTACAGTATTGTGGTAATAGGGACCATGGTATCAAATGCAAATGAGGAATTATAATGCCTTTACTGCTCTAAGGCAGGGGGGTCAGGCAACCATATGACACACAGCGGACTCTTCCACGCGTTAGGGCTGATTCTATTTTATTTTCTTTTGTACTTCATTGCATTCTTTCTCATGCTCTTTTCATTCAAAGATTCAATCCCAAGACAGGATTATGATACTCCACCAGCTGTTGTGTCAGGTAGGAAAATTCTAATTCTTTTAAGACTGGATTGGAGGGGAGAGATGGAGGTTGCCTGGTTTTTTCCCAAATTCTTTAAAGCAGTGATTCTCAACAGAGGTGGGTGCAGGAAATTTGAATTCCAGTTTGGAAGGGGGCATATGTAGTTCAGAAACATAAACTTAATATTGTAATTCTGTTATAAGTCTCGAAAATAAATGTGTTGCATTTTAAATAGAAAGTAAAAACTCAAAGCCATTTTGTCTGTCAAGGATACACAGAAGATAGAGTCTGTGTTCTGTGTATCAGTGATTCTCAGTGTTAGACACGGTCATAAAATTCCTGAAAAGTGGGAAAATAATTTTATGTATAGCAAAAGAGGGCACAGGTTAATAAAAAAAAAAATAGTTTGAGAAGCACTGCTTTAGAGACCAGAATTCTTCTAGATTGGAAAATCATCCCATTTGCTTGCTCAGCACCCTGCATAGGGTCTGACACATAGTACGTGCTCAATATAATTGTTTGTTGAATGAATCAAAACTTCAGATTTGTTCCCAAAATGATTCTTTCGGATATTGAAAGAAAAGCTGCCATTATTCCATTTGTACAACAAAGTGGCAGAGGTTGATTGGAAAATATGTTAGTGTCTTGAGGGTTTTAATTAGCAGTATTTAAGTTGTTTCATGAAATTTAGTAGTGCAGTATGTCATAGGATATGTCTATGTAAAGAGGTGGGTTTTTATTTTGAACTGCACAGATCCTCTTGTGCTTTCATTTTAATTTTGAATTTTGACTTCTTGCAAAGAGAAAAATGGGCACAATTTTTTATTTCAGTTAATTTTTTAATTAAATACTGGCAATCTGAAGAGCATGAATTCTTTGATTCTTTGACATGTCAGACAGCAAGGTCATAAAATACAAAGACAAAAATGCATTGGGAAGACAGCAGAAGAATCAAAGGTCAGAAATAGACTGAAAGACCCCATGGAGCAGTTGAATCTGGCAACCTGATGGTGGTTTTCAAGCAGGGGAAATCTTGCTTTTAGCCACCTGTTTGCTTCACCCAGCATCTGAAGGGTAATTCTTTTTTAATTTTTATAGCCTTACTTAGTTATGTTCCTGGCTGAATACTCATCTTTAAACTTCAATTAATAATGTCCCATTGAGGAAAAATAATGGCTTTTGGCTGTGAAGTCATTTTGGTCCTCTTCAAGGTCTCTACAGTAGATTGCCACTAATGAAAATATCACTTAATTTTTCCCAAAGTGTATTTCCTGTCATATCTTAACATGCCAATTTCATTTAGGGTTTAGGGCCCCTTGGAAGAGACTGTATTTCATACATGGCACTTTTGTTTAACAAGATACATCTACTCTTGATAATTTACCAATATTCATAAAAATAAAAGACACAAACTGGAACTTACCTTCAACTAGGTTTCCTGATTTTACTTTCAAGAACATAATGGAGAAAGCAAGCAAATCATTAAAAGTACTTATCAGATGTCAGTCATAGGTCAGGCTCTACATAAGTCGATTGAGGCAGAAGATCTGGCTGAAAATCTAGGCTCAGGAGTTCTCACCTGATTGCATACACAAGGCCACTGAAAGTTCTAGAGCAGATGAGCGACTTGATAAAAGCAATGCTTTAAGAAACTTAATCTGAAAATTTTGTGTGGTCTGGAGCAGGAAGACATAAAAATCACATGGAACAGTTAAAAAGATTAGATATGATATATTGTATTTATAATAAAAAATCATCCTAGGTTCCCAGCAGTGGAGTAAAAAGGAAGGGACCCAATATAGAGTTAATATGAAATTTGGGAGATTTCACAGTTATTTTCCCCTTGTAAGATTTAATTGGTAGTTTGAAATAAGTTTCACAGACTTCT
>NW_012098876.1:3161291-3178306 GCF_000951045.1 Mandrillus leucophaeus | reverse complement strand
GAATGGCGTGAACCCAGGAAGCGGAGCTTGCAGTGAGACGAGATGGCGCCACTGCACTCCAGCCTGGGGACAGAGCCCGTCTCAAAGAAAAAAAAAAAAAAAAATATATATATATATACACACACACACACACACACACACACACCACTTACTATGGTATAATATTAGACTGTTATAACATTAATAACAACATTTATTTGTGTTATTTGTGATGTTGAATGCATAAAGTACAGAGAATCAAGAATCTAGAAAGAATATTTGAAATCCTCAGGAAGACAAATACTGTTTGTTTTTCTGTGTAGTATTAAGTGATGTCATCTTCTGAGAGTGAGTGAGAGATGGCACATAGTAAGGATTTAAGAAGAACAGAGTTTTGGAAAACTATGGCATGAGAAGGCCAACTAACAATCCATAGAATTTTGAGGAGTAGCAGTGGGGGTTCATTTGAAGCTATGGACTATGTATTTGTGTAATTAATCTGTAAGGATATTTGATTTTCTGCGGTCGTAATCAGTAGCCAAGAAGGCAGACAGGTGAATTAATGCAGGGTTAGTATTTACTAGGTGAAGTGAGGAAAAGGAGAGTGTGCAATTATGACATTGGCAAGAAAGTAGTTGAGTGGCAACTGTGGATTTAAGGAAGAATAAAGAAGGAAGAAAAAAGAAGGCAGTGGTGGATGAGAGATAGAAAACAAAAGATAGAGATAAGCAGTTTTAATGAGATGTACAATGTAGTTAGTAAAATAGTTGGATTTAAGATTTTGGATAATGAACTATTTCTTGACAAAGTTTGAATCATGGGAGCAGGTGACCACGGTGAATTTGAGGTGAAAGTGACAGAAATTAAAGGAGTTAATTAATGTGAACATAAAAAGTGACTAATGAAGTAAGGGTATTTTTGCATATTTTAATTTTGTTTTGTGTTGTTTGTTCTTTGCCATTAATACATTATACAAGGCTCAAGAATATTTTACTTAGGAAGAGTCTGAGGTAAATATTTAAGCTTCAACAATGAATACGCCTTAAAAGTAATAATAATCTGGGAAGAAAGAGTTAAAGCAAAAGTGGTGATGTTCAAAAGAAAGAAGGAAGCTTGGGAAACAGAAGCACCTCTGATTTATTTCCCTGGAGTCACCTCTTCTTGCCTACATCTCTGCGAGGCCTTACATAGCTCATTTCAAGGAGAGAAGACAGAAGGCTGAAACTGCCCTCTACATTTTCACACCAAATCAGGAATCTATTCTCTTTTTAGTATTTCTTTTCCGTAACAACTATAACTCCTTTAAAACTCCTTCTCTCTTAAGCAAATGTTAGTGAAAAAATATGTAAAGGCATAGTAAAATACCATTTTCTATACATGGTTGGGTTTTATGAAACACTTATGAAAACTGAAGATAATTTGTAGTCAAATTTTTATTTCAGTTGTTTTGAGCTTAATTTCCTTGAATGACATCAGCATGAAATCAAGCAAAAGACTACTATCACCAGAGAACTAAAGGAGAATCAAAATCTATCCTCTTTTTCTAAAGAGCTTTGAGTTCAGAATTTGAACCTAGGTTTGAAAAACAAATTGTTTTTAAAAAAGAAGAGAAAAACGGGGCCTGAAAAATACACTCAAAAGAACCTGTAGAACTTGTGGAGCATTTTCATTCTTTGCTCTAACCTTTTATGCACCAGCTGAAATAGGCTGAAGTAGTAAGTGTTATCAGTACAACTTCATGATGAGATTTCACAGAAAAAGTTTGCAGAAATCACAATATACTGGTCCAATAAGAAGTTTTTAAATCTCTGATTTCTAACCATGGAGTTGTGCTCTACGAATAAAGTGCTTCGTTGGAGTACTTGATGCAATTAAGACAAAATTCACTGTTATAAACAGCATGCAGTTTCTCACATTGTTTTTGTTTCAGCAATCTAAGTTTGCATTGGAAAGCCTCATTCATTTGGAATTTGTGATGTCCAAGCAAAGATTTAATTGAAGCCTATTTTTTATGCTGCATCTTCGGTGAGAATTATTGTGTTAAACTATCGTCTAGTATCCAGAGGAGGGAGAGGCACAGTATTTTACCTGCTTCAAAGAACAAGAACAAGACCATCTTTCAAACTCCAAGCAACATTGGTTTTCATAGATTCCATGAGCTAATTACAAATAATTTCCATCTTTTAATTAAAAATTAAGTCCGTTAGTACCTCCAATGAGGAACAGTTAGCCATTAAATTGTATTTATCGTAAAGGACCTGACACATTGTTATGTTTCCCACAAGCCACACATGAAAATCAATTTCATTTTTTTTTTGCTCAAATACTGTGCATTTATATTGACTACAAAACTACCTTTCTTTAAATGAATTGATTTTTTTCTTTGTAATGAGTTCTTAGATTCTTTGCTCCACTTATTCTTCATTTATTCAACTAATATTTACAGAGCACCTACAGTGCTACAAAAAACTAAGGGTAGATCCATTTCTTGCCCCGAAAGAACAAAGATTCTAACATAGTCAAAGGATATACAGAACTGTCACATAACATAGTACATGACAGATATCATAAGAGTGGTCTGCAGAGCGGGACTTTTTACATGATATTTGTGCAAGTATTTGACAAATAGGCATGTGCATGCTGAGTTATTGTGTTCCTGCTGGTGCATTTATTTTGTTTGCTAAATTCTAAAAATGGAATCATTAAGACTTTTCCTGTGGGACCATAATTGTTATTTATGTATTAAAGTAGGAAACTAGATTGGACTGATATGTAAACATAACTGTTATTTAGCCCAGGTTGTTTTTTTGTTTTCGTTGTTTGTTTTTTCAAAGGATGGGTTAGGTGAGTGTAAAATTCTATGCCGTATCTTCTAATCCAGCAAGCATTTCCTGTAAAGGTCCAGATAGTAAATATTTTATGCTTTGCAAGCCATATAGTCTGTGTCATACTATTCAACTCTGCCACTGTAGCGTGAAAGCAGACACAAGCCATGTGCAAATAAGTGAGCATGGCTATATTTCATTAAAGCTTTATATGCAAAAATAGGCAGCAAGCTGGATTTGGTCTGTGGGCTATAGTTTACCTACCCCTGCTCTCTCTAGTCAATTTATTTTTATAAGTATTCCAAACTAAATACTATCACTGATATTCTTTATAATACATATGAAGTGCCCTTAAAATTAGCATTTTTCAGCTTTTTTTATTTCATAAAAGTGTGTACAGAATAATTGATTATGGTAGTGACATACTAAAACCCTTTAAGAGTGTTTATGTTTATATTTTATTAATTTTTAAAATTTTTCATTATATATTGGTCTTCTAGGACTTACAGCAGCAACAGGGGATCACCAAAACCAGGAAAATCAAACATGTATTCTGTTTAATATCCTCTTGGCAGCCTTTAGAATCCTATACTTTTAGAAATTTAGAGAAAAGGTGAGAAATATATCATCTCAAAAGATTTGTAGTAAAATATATTTGACATCTTTGTCACACCACCTGAGGTGGTTTCTCTGTTACTGTTGTGGTTGTTGATTAGTGTACACTGAAATTACTCTCGATCTACCAGTATTTTAGCTATTCTGTTTCCCCCTGGGTAACCGCTTCCCTGAGTACTGTGTGCTGCTTTGCAATCCGATCATAAGTGAAAGCTTTCCTGGTCTTGTCTAAAAGCCAAACACTACACACGGCAAGCCTGGGATGGCCGGAGATAGGACTACCCTCTGTGGCAAGGTCAGAGAAAGACAACGCTTGGTGATGCAGCACACACATCAAATCAAAAAGCAGCTTCTCAAAATGCTTTCTGCAGTAGACTCTTTCAGTGAGTGGCAGCAACTGACTTAAAGCATCCCACAGCAGCAGCACACAGCATCACTTAGTGCCTCAGTCATCTACAAAAGGGCAGAGCCTTACATAGTATGCAGCAGAGCACTTTCAAGACAACAATGGACTCTACAGTAAGCTAATTGCATGTGCAGGAATCCACACATCTGTTACTGAAATCACATGGTTCCCTTTTTAAATCAACAGCACACAGTGGGCACTTGAGGAGCCTGTCAGAGAATATAGTCATGAATTGACTATGCATGATTCAGCCCTTGCCAGAGGCATGCCAGAGACATCTGATTCTGGAGAGATCCTGCCTAACAAACATGTTAACAGTTCTCTAGACTCTATGTTAAATTAGTTTATCAGAATGCAAAATGCCTGAACCATGTAATTGGACATCCCTATTGAAATGTTTTCTCTCAGTTAAAATGTAACGTTTTAACCCCTTCTTTCTTAGAGCAGTGATACATTACACGAACATTTAAACAATGTTACCAGCCTTTTGAGAAGCCACAGCAAACATAATTGTCTGTTATTTTTACCCAACGTCTTTTATATAAAGAAGCAAATGATTAATAGATCCTTGAGTTCAGTGTCTCAGCACATCTCTCTCTCCAGATGAACGAATATATTTATTTTTAGCTGACAATGTAAAATACCAAGCTTAATCTATTTCCCCTTGGCCTTGGTTTTCAGGATAGTTGGAATTAGATGGAGTATATTGCAAATGTTACTGGTAGCATGTTCTCTCTATTGCTTTTAACTGTTTGTTGATTTGCTGGTATTTTTAATTGTGCTTCTTAATGCAGGGCTTGATTTTGTAAATCTTTCACAAATTCAACATTGAAGTACAAAGCTTCTAATTCCTTTAGCAAAAACTAACTAAATAAATACTGTTGTGCTAAGGGAAGTTTGTGTGCTAAACATGTTAGGGGAAAGACAAAATGAAAGATGATTTTGATTATGTGATCATCTTATCTAAAAATTTACCACCAGAAACTGTTTGTTTTCATTCTCACACATGCAATTTTGAACAGGAAAAAGTATGGTAGAAAAAATCAAAATGATTTTTAGAATTCACAGGGTGTATGTGACTTCTGGGTCATATTATTTAATAATTATTTCACAATTAGAGTTACCTAAATTTTCTGACGCTTACTTTTTCCCTCCTTAAGAGTGGAGAGTAGATAATCTATTTATTACCTCTTTATGTATACACAACAATACAAGGATTAATTGAAAAGATATGTCCAAAATACCTAGTAAGGGAGTGACTCATGATCGATACTAAATAATTGAAGCTTCCTTTCTGCTTCCTTTCTTTGCATTCAGGAAAGTGTTAGGACTTTTTGAAGAATCGCTGATCTTATATTTGCCATGTTAGATTAACTGATCCAAAGAAAGGGGTCTTTTGAAATAGTTTCCAAACTCAGTATCTAAAAATAAAAGAAATAGAGAGTTAATTATGTTATCTTTCTTATTGGCCAACTATTATGATATTAGTAGGTGAATTGGTACGATAAATATAAATATTTGATGACAACATGAAAAATAATGTTTATAATGCACAGTGAAAAGATGACAAAAGTGAACAATTGTTATGATTTTGAGGCCTAAAACATACACATGAAAAAATCTAGAAAGAAATGCATAAAATTATCATACATGTTTTCAATTTCTATTTCTTAAACTTTTTGAAATGTTGCTTTGCTACACTTATAATTTATTAAAACTTTAATAACAGTCTTTGAAATGGCAACACTTTTAAGGAGACATTTATGTACCAGAAAAACATGACTGTATGAAAATGAAAATAAAGATGATGATGATGAGTGTGGTGATTATATGGATGATAGCGGTAGCAGTGGTAACCGCGAACATTTTCTCCACCTCCGCTCATCACATCTCTACATTATGGCATTTAGGGCAAGATTAAGAGAGACAGTATATCTCTATATAGAATTGGCAGAATTTTTGAGTGATTCTATAATCTAAAGTCATTAAATTTTATGTAAATCCACTTTCCACCTACCAGAAGATCAACATTTCTATAACCGATTGTTAATGCCATTTTTCATATTGGAATCACATTTCAAATGATATATTGTGTTTCTTGCATGCAGCAATTGTAACAACCTAAAATCTTCCCAGTTTATATTATGTGAGATATCAAGGCCCTTGTGGTTTACAGAATTGGTATGACATATTTGAAAGGGGACCATATATAATACACTTTTAATTACATATTATGTCGAACTTCTGCAAATTAAACTGCTACTATATACACTTTTTTCTTTTTCTTTTTCTTTTTTTTTTTCTTTTCTGCTTAAAATGAAATCTGCCATTGAAGGTAGTTTGTTTCCCTGAGCTATAATTACAAAATACTTATACTTACCCAATCAAGCTGATATAACTTCTAAGTGCTTTTGCCACCCAAGATATTATTTATCCTGCCTTCTTTTCTACCACTAAGTTTTATTTATTTTGATCATGTGGAATATATCAGTATATTATGTTTTATCCGGCAACTTTATGTGCCTGCTCTGAGTCTAGCAGTCTGCCCAAAAGACTCTGATATGGGAATGCAAAGGACTCCAGATCCAGGAAATATGAATTTCATTCATAATTGAGCAGTTACTTTAGCAAATTAAAATGAAGATTTGGTAAAAATTATTGAGATTTTTGAGATATTTGTTCTGGAGGGTTGAAGCCTACTAGCCAAAGAAAACCAAAGGTCAACTATAGTCAAACATAGTTAAGTTAATTAGCTTACTGAAACAAGAGAGAATCTATACCAGCTGAACCATGGAACATCTCAGAAAAGGAAATCTGGAAGGGCTTATTACAGAATTGGAGCTCGTGTAATATGACTTAGGGAAGGGCGTGAAGAAGTGATCATTTATTCTGCATTGAGTGATATCTGGAAATGAGGGGCAATTGAATGATTGTGTGTCTTAAGTGTTATTTAGTAGTTGGGAGGAAGAAAGACAGGCTGGAGTTGTCACTGGCAAAGATGCAGCCATCATTAATGTTAGACAAAAAAAGGATGTTTGATTGTTTTGGTTTGCAGAATGTACCTGTCTCTCTTTTATCCACCACAGTCCTGAGTGGCCTTGTCTGATAATTGTTGATAATCTTCGAAAATTGTTTAGTTAGAAATGCTATGACCTTGCAAAGAGCTACCAGCTAATTAAAGGTAATTTGAAAGATTTCCATAAATTCTTTCCCTATCTCAAGGGCAATTATAATATTGCCTAACAAAAATATAGCAGAATATTAAATGTCCTTGATGAAATATAAATGCAAACATGAGAGAAGGCAAAATGGTGTTTTATTCATCACATAGTATTCATCACATACATACTATGTTCTAGGCACTGTACTTAGTGCTTTACGTGGATTGATTTGTAACATTTGATTGTCACAATCATTCCACAGGGAGTTTCTTTGTCCTCTGCAAATTGGTTCTTTATAGGCTCAGCTGCACCCACACTCATATTTATGCTCCTTCAGCTGTTTTAACCTTTTTCATCTTCTTAAGTTCCAAACACGAGTCTTGCCATTTATGATAAAAAGTGACTCTTTCTTTATGAGAAGATCAGTACCACATTTTATCTAATCTTCAAATGTTTGTTTCTTCATTTTTCCCTTCTTTCTATCTTCCTCTTTTGTCAAGCCATAGTCCTCTTTTTGTCAGTGTTAACTCCTCCTTCTAGGTTCTTGATTTCATCTTTCTCAATCTGTTTTTATGGTCTTATAGCATTGATTGCCCTCTATCCCAGATGCACCTTCTTCAATATATATTTATTCAATGATGATTTTTCCTAAGCTTAATGAAATGTGTAGATCCTTTCTGCCTCAAGATTCTCATGGTGCTGGTCTTACAACACTTTGCTTTTCTTCATTTTTTTTTCCTCAATGACATCATGTGCTTCCTCACTTTTAACTTTTATGTAGATGACCTCCAAATCTATATTGCTAAATCCAGTCATCTATTTTGATTTTCATGCCAATGTTTCCAACTACTTCCTAGATATCCCCCATCCACTCTTACCTGGCCCGTTTATAATTCAAACTTCTTATTCACAATTCCAGTCTCATAATCTTTCTTCTCAATCCAGTGTCTTCTGCAGACTTCCCTAGGGTTCAAGCAAACCTCTATAAGCATTCTTTCTCTAAGCCAAGATTTTTTAAGTGTAGCTACAAGTTTAAGATTGTTAAGAGTCTTTGACAGCAGCTCAGAGTACAGCTCTTCTCTTTGGGGTTAGAACCAGATGATTTAATGTTATCCTAAGCTTGGGATAGGATAGGAAATCTTTTACAAATTGGTGAGTTATTTTTCTTTCAGCCAATGTTGCTTAAAACCTCAGAGGTGTTTTGGTGCGCTCTATGCCACATGCAATCTTCCTTTTTCATGTAGATTCTACATCTACAATGTATTTTGAATCTGCTATACCCATTCCATTCTATTACCCAGGTCCAGGCTGGGTTCTTATTACATTCTAGTTTTATTATTTCAGTATTGTTTTGGTGTCAACACCTAGCACTTCTCTTTCCTATTCATCCTTCACACACATTCTTGAATAAATTTTAAGATTAACGTTTAACAAATTTTATCTGCAAGAATTTGTTAATAGAACAATTAGGAGTTACCTTAGTAGATAACTATCCCTACCATCTGATCACTGCCAGAAAGTAGGATACAGATCAGATTTCTGAATCTAAAGTCATCTTTTCTAACACCAGCCCTCAAACTCGTAACCAGTATATACCAGAAATGTAATACTACTCAAAGCTGTAGTTAGCTTATGGAGATCGTTCTGCAGGGAGGCAGGTGTAACGACTATGTCATACCGCAGAATCACAATATGATGATAGTTGCTAGTTGGTCTCTGCATAAGAGGAGACCTAAAATTTTTCTAACAGGAATATTGCCCTTCCTGTAGCTAACCTCAAAGTGAAGGGGTATATGTGTTGAAAGGAGTCAGTGGGTTCTCCTTCTTCTTCACTTCTTCCATTCGAGACTATCATCCAATGCCAATTTCAGCTGACAGTTTAAACATATGGACCTGTGTGTACCCAGCAGCAAAGAAAGCTACATTCCAAGTACTTTTCAAGACGCATAACAATTTCACAGTCACTGCCACTCATACCTTTCAGAACCTTGACTAAGAGAAATGATATTTTTGGAGAAATATTTGGATCTTATGCAGTATATCCATTTTCCTTGGATATTCTAAGTTAGATCCTTGGATCAAGCTTAAAAAAAAAAAAAAAAGCTGTTTTACCTGCATGACTGCATTCCACTGGACCCCTGAGAAACAGCTCTTCATGAAGTATGCCTTGGCACAGTACCATTTGTTTATGTTTGAAGGACACTATAATAAATAGCCCTTGGAAACATGCTTTGCTATATTAAGGCTGTTGTTCATTAGACTGCATAGTGTCTGCTCCTTTCAGATTCACAGGAGAAACATCTCTCTTCCTTCCATATTAGGAATCATTCTTCAATGCACCTAGCTTATTTTCTTACCTAATGGACACAGCGACTTGTATAAATCATTGCTAACTAACTCTGATAACGTTTTAATAGCATTTATTTAATTAGCCTGTTTGCTGACTTCATCTTACTCTCTTTCTCTTCACCTCATTTTTCTCACTTATTTCACACTGCAATATTTTATACAACCTTGGAAGCTGCCTTAAATAGTTTTGAGCAGCAAGGTGGACTATAATTAAATAAATTCGGGAAATAGAAATGACCAGTGTATTATTTTTCTTTGTCAAGAGCCACAACTCAAATGCTACGAGAATTAAGAAGAACTCATCAGCCTTGTGTTCAAGGCCTGCCACAGTATAATCTTCAAGCTACTTTCCCAACTAGTTTTCTTTCTATCCACTTCATGACTCTTCTTTCACTAGTCACAGTTATCTGTAGGATGTGTTTAGCAGAAAGTGCTTGCTTTCTTGTCTTTGCTCATGCTCACTTTCCACCTGGAATTTCTTCCCTGCCACACCTGCCATCTCCGGGGATCAAATCTTACCCATCGTTAATGATCTATCTCTTCTGTGAGTTTCTGTCCAATTTTCACACTTTATTTTGAAAACTCTCAAAGTTCTCTGTTAGCACCTGATGAATTCCACCTTATGTGAGATATTTGCACATTCCTCACTATCTTCTCTCCAACCTACCTTTAGATTATAAGTTCCTGGAGGTTTGGAGATCAAGGGCTCTGCCATTCGTTTTATCCCTTGTGGTATTAAAGCTCAAATTTTTGATATAAATAAATCTTTAAGTAAGAACTCATCCTCAATTATATACTTCAATGTTGGCTTTTACTCTTAATAAATGTGGAGAAGAAAAGCGGGGGAAGGTAATACTAGGCTAATCAGATGCCTGAATTTTCTCTCACAGTTCTAAAATTTAAAAGTATCTTTTCTAGAAAGTTACTCTAGGTAACTGCTATCCCTTGGCAGGACTAGCAGAATATCCATCTAACTGGTCTCGCTTATTCAAGCCTTCTTTCCACTCAATTCATTTTCTCTGCAGCCCCAGATCTACCTTTCTGAAACAAACATGACATCTTTGAAATCCTTTCACAGTTTTCAGGACATAATCCTCAGTCTTTAGCCTGTGCAACAAGGCCCTTCATGATCCTGATGCCTCCTTTTTCACATTCATCTGTTCCTACTTCTGTTCTCCCGCCATAATGAACTGCTTTCAGTTTCTGGGATGGGACTAGCCTGCAGGGTCTTTGCGTAAGTGGGAATAGATAAACATGAACAAATCCTCTGTCTAGAATGTGTTTCCTTTACTCTTCAACCTGCTAATGCTGGCTTGTTTCACAGCAATTGTCTCAAATGTTTTCTTCTTCTTGGAAGGCTCCCTTATCCTTTTGTCTTGTCTTAGAGTTTTCTATCCCCTTAGATGTCTGGGAATATCTTTATTGTAACATTTAGCACACTGAATCACCATTTCCAGTTTATTTATCGTTTCTCCCCTCTAGAGTAAAGGCTATAAACTCTTAGAGCAAGGACTACTCATATTTACCTTATTTCTCCATCATCCAGCAACATCTGGCCCATGGTAGGAGTTTATTATAAATATTTGTTGATTGAATAAATGATACCTATATGTTAAAATGCTGATTTGCTAGACACACATTCTACATAATCCTAACTTTCTCCTCAAAAGATTAAAATAACAAGAGGAAAATAGACTCAGAATTCCCAAGAAGTCTGGAAATGTGAATAAACAACTAAGTATAGAGAGCTTTCTGAACGGGATAGGAAAAAGTCATGACAAGAAAATGGAGGTGGGAGGATGTGAAAGGATTTGGAGACAGTAGAATAATTGGAAAATTATTCTTATATGAAATAATTTAAAATATTGGTGGAAATCTACAATGTGTCTATTAGAAATGTGAATCCCCTTCAGCAATGTTACTTATCAGAAAGGTTTCATTTTCTTAATTATTTTCCCTAGATAGCCATCATATTCATTTATCTTACTAACATCATCATAATTGATTCCCCAGTGTCACCTTGTGAAAGTACTTTTTTACCCTTTTTATTGCCAAGATCCCTCACATGTACACCATTGCAAACATACACTGGTCCCAATGACATCGCATCTTTGCTTTATTTTTATTTTTTTAAAGAGATTCTGCAATAGCCTATGTTATGCCTTTTACAGATTCTCTGAACACACATCAGGTGCCTCACCATCATGGTTAATGGTAATCAGAACAACTGAAGTCTTTTAGTTCTTTTTCATTAATGAAATGGAATAGCACCATATTCGGTCTGTTAGTGATACACTATTACATCGAGAGCTTACTGAAAAAATGCAGTCAGCCTGTGTACATAGAGCTGGTTTTCCTTAAACAGAATTTTCAGCCATGATCAAACAAGGCACCCTTTCATCTAGCAGAAAAGTTCGCTGTCTTCCCCTCTTTCCTTCTCATTTGTTTCGTCCTAATTTTCCCAGACAGTCTGCAAGGAATTTAATGTTTTCTAAATGACATTGAAAATTCTTGCAGATTAGGTATTCAAAGGGATAAAATATCAATTAATCTTTTGAAAGCCTTTCTTTTTGATTGTTCCTGTCTGTGGATTTCAGTTTCTTGAATTCCTTACTCTCAAAGAAATGTTTTTCCCTGTGATTTTTCTCATTATAAAAGTGGATATAAATGTAAAGTAAGCAGTCATTCTAGGTATTTTTTAAATTCCTTTAGCATTCATGCAGAAAAATCTTCCCTGTTACTTTAATTCCTTCAGGAAACTATGTTTGATTGATACCCTTGAACTTGGCTAGTTTAGGCAAAATTTGAGAGTTTTTTTTAATCCTCTAAACTCAATTGAATTATATTAGCGTTAGCTTTATAAGGTGCCTGTTAGCATTAAAACTCCAACTACTGGCATTTGTGCTTATCAACCAAGCCATTTAGACTTTAAGTTCATTTGAAGAATTAAATTAATGTGATGCTAAAGTGTCTACATGTGTATAGGGCCCAGTTCCTAAAATAACTTTTCTTAGGAATCTCACCAAGAGTGAAATGCTGTTATTTGGATAAAGGAAAGTACATCAACTTCACAGGCCTTATTCTAGAATCAGTAATTTGTGTGTTAAAAACTGAGTATTAAAGTAGGCAATATAGCTGATGCATTCTTGTTAAATAAGGCATGAAAGTTCAGCTTTTGTGTTCATTTCTGCAGTGGGTTCCCTTCATTACCTCTTTCTCACCATAGTCCATTCCTGAGTGGCCAGACATAATGAGAAGACATGAGAATCTGACAGCTCAATAGAAGTACTTCATCTCATCTCAATGCTGAGCAGGCAGCATATGGTGAAAGAATGAATACAAGTTTTGAAGAAGATGAGCATTTAAATCCCAGCTCTTGAATAGACTCTGTGTATGGGTTCTCTAAAGCTGCCTTATTGTCTGTAAAGAAGATAATGACAGTACCGACAGAGATATACTATGAGAGTTAGATGAGATATTGGCATAGTCATAATAGATATTTAATCTTTCCCACATCACAAGATTCCAGGTTTTTGACTTAGCATTTTCAATTTTTTAAACCAATAGTTCTCAAACTGTGGTCCCAGTCTAGCAGCACAGCATGTCCTATGAGCTTGTTAGACATACAGATTCTCAGGCCTTGACCCAGATCTACTGAACCCAAGAGGGTTGGGCAGGGGGTGAGGGTAGAGGTGGAACAATCTTATTTTTAAAAAGCCCTCCAGGTGACTCTGGTGCATGACTCTGATGATGAGATTGAGAACCACTTAAGCCAATCAGCAAATCACAAACATTGGCTGTGTGTGAATAGGGAAAGGATAAAATGATTAAAACAGTGGGAGGTATATTAGTTCATTCTCATGCTGCTATGAAGAATTACTCAAGACTGAATAATTTGTAAAGAAAGAGGTTTAATTGACTTAAGAGTTCTGCAGAACTCGGGAGGCCTCAGGAAATTCACAATCATGGTGGAAGGGGAAGCAAACGCGTCCTTCTTCACATGGCAGCAGCAAGGAGAAGTGTCAAGCAAAGTGGGAAAAGCTCCTTATAAAACCATCATATCTCATGAGAAGTCACTATCACAAGAACAGCACAGGAGAAACTGCCCCCATGATTCAATTATGTCCTACCAGATCCTTCACACAACATGTGGGGATTATGGAAACTACAATTCAAGATGAGATTTGGGTGGGGACATACCCAAACCATATTATTTCACCCTGGCCCCTCCCAAATCTCATGTCCTTACATTTCAAAACACAATCATGCCTTTCCATAAGTCCTCCAAAGTCTTAGCTAATTCCAGCATTAACCCACAAGTCCAAGACCAAAGTCTTATCTGAGACAAGTCAAATTCCTTCCACCTATAAGCCTATAAAATCAAAGGCAAGTTAGATATTTCCTGGATACAATGGAGGTACAGGAATTGGGTAAATATACTCATTCCAAATGGGAGAAATTGGCCAAACCAAAGGACTATAGGCCCCGTGAAAGTCCAAAATCCAGCAGGACAGTCAAACCTTAAAGTTCCAAAATGATCTCCTTTGACTCCATGTCTCACATCCAGGGATGCAGAGCAAAAAGTGGGCTCCCATGGCCTTGGGCAACTTCACCCTGTGGCTTTGCAGGGAACAGCTCCCCTTCCAATTGCTTTCACAGAGACTGGCATTGAGTGCCTGTGGCTTTTCCAGGTACACAGTGCAAGCTGTTGGTGGATCTACCATTCTGGGGTCTAGAAGACAGCGTCCCTCTTTTCACAGCTCCACTAGGCAGTGCCCAGGGGGGACTCTGTGTGGGAACTCACACCCTATATTTCCCTTCCATACTGCCCTAGCAGAGGTTCTCCATAAGAGTTCTCTGTCCCTGCAGCAAACTTCTGCTTGGACATCCATATTTTTCCATGCATCCTCTGAAATCTAGGCAGAGATTCTCAAACCTCAGTTCTTGACTTCTGTGCACCTGCAGGCTCAACACCACGTGTAAGCTACCAAGGCTTGGTGCTTGCACTCTCGGAAGCCATGGCCTAAGCTGTACCTTGGCCCCTTTTTAGCCATGGCTGGAGCAGCTAGCACAGAGGTCATCAAGTCCCTAGGCTGCACACAGCAAAGGGACCCTGGACCTGGTTCAGGAAAATATTTTTCCTCCTTGGCTTCTGGTCCTATGATGAGAGTGGCTGCTCTGAAGACCTCTGACATGCCCTGGAGACATTTTTCCCATTGTCCTGATGATTAACAGCTCCTCATTACTTATGCAATTTTCTGCAGCCAGCTTGAATTTCTCCCTGAAAATGAATTTTTCTTTCCTATTGCATTGTCAGGATGCAAATTTTCCAAACTTTTATGCTGTGTCACCTCTTGAATGTTTTGTGGCCTAGAAATTTCTTCTGCCAGATACCCTAAATCATCTCTCTTAAGATCATAGTTCCACAGATCTCTAGAGCAGGGGCAAAATGCCTCCAGTCTCTTTGCTAAGGCATGGCAAGAGTCGCCTTTGTTCCAGTTCCCACGAAATTTCTTACCTCTGAGACCACCTCAGGCTGGACTTCATTGTCCATATCACATCAGCATTTTGGTCAAAACCATCCAACAAGTCTCTAGGAAGTTCCAAAGTTTCCCATATCTTCCTGTCTTCTTCTGAACCCTCCAAACTGTTCCACCCTCTACGTGTTACCCAGTTCCAGAGTTGCTTCCACATATTCAGGTATCTTTACAGCAGCACCCCATTACGCGGTACCAATTTACTATACTAGTCTGTTCTCATGCTGCTATGAAGAACTACCCGAGACTGGGTAGTTTATAAAGGAAACAGGTTTAATTCACTCACAGTTCTGCAGGACGGGAGAGGTCTCAGGAAACTTACAACAATATGGTAGAAGGTGAAGGAAATACATCCTTCATATAGCGGAAGGGAGGAGAAGTGCCAAGGAAAGAAGGAAAAAAACCCTTATAAAACCATCAGATCTCATGAGAACTCACTCACTATCCTGAGAACAGCATGGAGGTAACTGCCCCCATGATTCAATTACTTCCCACCAGGTCCCTCCCACAACATGTGGGGATTATGGGAACTGCAATTCAAGAGGAGATTTGGGTAGGGACACAGCAAAATCTTACCAGGAGGAAATTAAACTGACAGTAGACATTTTAGTCTTGTGTAGAATGTTAATTATCCTTTATCAAACTCCTTCCTACCAGAATTATTTTATATATATATACGTCTTTCTTTTATGATTTCCTTCCTTTTGCATGACTTTTTTTAAAGACTGACATAATTTCGCTTAGGTTGGAAATGAGTGTATTGGTCCCCCTTGGAGAGAAATAAATAAATCCCTATTTGAGTTTATCAAGTACACTAAAAACTACCAGGATAAAATGATATATATAGGAAGTCCTAGAAAAAATGAAATCCAGTGATCAGCACCTTTGCATAGTGTGTGTATCCACTGTGGAATAGTTGGTTATAACTTTTAGAATTCTAGAGGTCTAAAACCAGCATGATAGCTCAGTCTTCATCTCTTGGTCTGAAGAGGAGGGAGCCACAATGGTTTATAAACATAACTGCACTGAGGTGGGGTGTATGGGTATGAAATCCTAGTGTTTCTACATGGTTACTTTATATAGGTTTTACTGAGTTAAAGCTGTTTTTAATATGGATCAAGACTCATGTATATATAATACCATACCAACAAGCGTCTGCCTCCCTAGCATGATCCTTTCAACCTCTACTAATTAGGGCAGTAACTAAATTGGCCCTCCTTATTTTCCACTGGTGTCAACACCAGCTAAGAGGATTACACTGTGCTTTCATATTAAGACTCTTTGCATAACTGAAAGCATGTAATCCTGATTACTCACTGTTTGTATTTATAAAATATATAAAACCAGAAATAAATTTCTCAACTGAGGCCCAAATGTCACACTCAAGTTAACCTACCTTGACTACTGATTCACTTTGACTCACAGCTAATGAGGACAGCTCCTTTTTTTTTCTAGTTTTCTCTCAGTGCCTGTAGAATAAATCCTACATAGAACTGGAAATAGATTTTATTGTGCATATATTTACTTATCTCCTGTGCCCTTCACATTGCATCCAGTTCTGTTTCCCCTGTGCCTTTCACAATTGCTTCCAGTTACTTTGGGGATTTTTTTTTTTTTTTTTTTTTTTTTTTTTTTTTTTTTGATGGAGTCTTGCTCTGTATTACTTTCCTGTTCAGAATGCAAAATAAAATCCCATGGAAAAATGATCAAAATGCAAAATACTCAACACAAATTTATAACTTAAATTTGATTTACCTTTTGGTCATATAGATTTCCTTCAGGAACATATTTAAACATCATTTCCCAAACATTCCCTAGAGTAAGAGATCTGAAATTTTGTAGCCTAGTAAAATCACCATGTGAGTATTAAATGCCCCAATGCCCAGGCCACAGTCCAGGCCAATTAAATCAGCATATCTGTGGGTAGATCCAAGCATCAGTAGTTTATTAAATCTTCTCAGGTGATTACAATGTAAAGCCAAGTTTGAAAGTTTGAAAGGATCCCAAAGGATTCCTCAGTCTTATGAGATATTAGTGTTGTACTTAAACAAACAAAAAACTTCTAAGATTTACCACCTTTGGGAAATGCAGCAGACTGTTTTTGTCTTCTTACAAACACTTAGAGAATCACAATAAACATTTT
>NW_012098876.1:3158943-3161241 GCF_000951045.1 Mandrillus leucophaeus | reverse complement strand
TTATAAAACCATCAGATCTCATGAGAACTCACTCACTATCCTGAGAACAGCATGGAGGTAACTGCCCCCATGATTCAATTACTTCCCACCAGGTCCCTCCCACAACATGTGGGGATTATGGGAACTGCAATTCAAGAGGAGATTTGGGTAGGGACACAGCAAAATCTTACCAGGAGGAAATTAAACTGACAGTAGACATTTTAGTCTTGTGTAGAATGTTAATTATCCTTTATCAAACTCCTTCCTACCAGAATTATTTTATATGTATATACGTCTTTCTTTTATGATTTCCTTCCTTTTGCATGACTTTTTTTTAAAGACTGACATAATTTCACTTAGGTTGGAAATGAGTGTATTGGTCCCCCTTGGAGAGAAATAAATAAATCCCTATTTGAGTTTATCAAGTACACTAAAAACTACCAGGATAAAATGATATATATGGGAAGTCCTAGAAAAAATGAAATCCAGTGATCAGTACCTTTGCATAGTGTGTGTATCCACTGTGGAATAGTTGGTTATAACTTTTAAAATTCTAGAGGTCTAAAACCAGCATGATAGCTCAGTCTTCATCTCTTGGTCTGAAGAGGAGGGAGCCACAATGGTTTATAAACATAACTGCACTGAGGTGGGGTGTATGGGTATGAAATCCTACTGTTTCTACGTGGTTACTTTATATAGGTTTTACTGAGTTAAAGCTGTTTTTAATATGGGTCAAGACTCATGTATATATAATACCATACCAACAAGCGTCTGCCTCCCTAGCATGATCCTTTTAACCTCTACTAATTAGGGCGGTAACTAAATTGGCCCTCTTTATTTTCCACTGGTGTCAACACCAGCTAAGAGGATTACACTGTGCTTTCATATTAAGACTCTTTGCATAACTGAAAGCATGTAATCCTGATTACTCACTGTTTGTATTTATAAAATATATAAAACCGGAAATAAATTTCTCAACTGAGGCCCAAATGTCACACTCAAGTTAACCTACCTTGACTACTGATTCACTTTGACTCACAGCTAATGAGGACAGCTCCTTTTTTTTTTTTTCTATTTTTCTCTCAGTGCCTGTAGAATAAATCCTACATAGAACTGGAAATAGATTTTATTGTGCATATATTTACTTATCTCCTGTGCCCTTCACATTGCGTCCAGTTCTGTTTCCCCTGTGCCCTTCACAATAGCTTCCAGTTACTTTGGGGATTTTTTTTTTTTTTTCTGTTTTACTTTCCTGTTCAAAATGCAAAATAAAATCCCATGGAAAAATGATCAAAATGCAAAATACTCAACACAAATGTATAACTTAAATTTGATTTACCTTTTGGTCATATAGATTTCCTTCGGGAACATATTTAAACATCATTTCCCAAACATTCCCTAGAGTAAGAGATCTGAAATTTTGTAGCCTAGTAAAATCACCATGTGAGCATTAAATGCCCGAATGCCCAGGCTACAGTCCAGACCAATTAAATCAGCATATCTGTGGGTGGATCCAAGCATCAGTAGTTTATTAAATCTTCCCAGGTGATTACAATGTAAAGCCAAGTTTGAAAGTTTGAAAGGATCCTAAAGGATTCCTCTCAGTCTTATGAGATATTAGTGTTGTACTTAAACAAACAAAAAACTTCTAAGATTTACCACCTTTGGGAAATGCAGCAGACTGTTTTTGTCTTCTTACAAACACTTAGAGAATCACAATAAACATTTTTGCATTGGCCAGGCTTGGTGGCTCATGCCTGTAATGGCTAGCACTGTGAGAGGCCAAGGCAGGTGGATCACTTGAAGTCAGGAGTTTGAGACCAGCCTGGGTAACATGGTGAACCCCCCATCTTCACTAAAAATACAAAAATTAGTTGGGCGTGGTGGTACATGCTTATAATCCCAGCTACTTGGAGGCTGAAGTGGGAGAATCATCTGAACCCTGGAGGCAGAGGTTGCAGTGAGCCAAGATCCCACCACCATACTCCAGCCTAGGTAACAGAACTAGGCTGCACCCCTCTAAAAAAACCAAGTACATTAAAGACTGAGTATATAAAGAAAGAAAATGGGTGTAAAGAATGAAGGAGGACAAGAAAATAAGTAATTCACACCTCCAAGAAAAACTGAAAACATATTTAGCTTAGCTTATTTCATCACATTTCAAATTTGTTTACTCAGATTTCATTGTATGTAGAACACCTGTAAAAAAGTTTATTGGGTTTTTTATTAGAACACATCTATTTTCTGTAACATAATTCAGAAAATAGAGATTAAAAGGAATCCACCATGAAGTGTGTTTCTGAAATGCTTATTAAAAAC
>NW_012098876.1:3156190-3157813 GCF_000951045.1 Mandrillus leucophaeus | reverse complement strand
GTAAAATACTAATTTCTGAATGCATTAACATTTCTTTTTAATTTTCTTAATTTTATTTTATTTTTCCATAAGTTATTGAAGTACAGGTGGTATTTGGTTATGTGCGTAAGTTCTTTAGTGGTGATTTGTGAAATTTTGGTGCACCTATCACCCTAGCATTATACACTGCACCACATTTTAGTCTTTTATCCCTCACCCCCCTCCCAGTCTTCCCCCCACTTCCCCAAAGTCGATTATATCATTCTTATGCCTTTTTGTCCTCATAGTTTAGCTCCCACACATCAGTGAGAACATACGATGTTTGCTTTTCCATTCCTGAGTTACTTCACTTAGAGTAATAGTTTCCAATCTCATCCAAGTGACTGCAAATGCTGTTGATTCATTCATTTTTATACCACAGTTTATTTATCCACTTTGATGATTGATGGGCATTTGGGTTGGTTCCATGATTTTGCAGTTGTGAATTGTGCTGCTGTAAACAAGCATGTGCAAGTATCCTTTTTGAATAATAATTTTTTTTCTCTGGGTAGATACCCAATAGTGGGATTGCTGGATCAAGGTCGTTCTACTTTTAGTTCTTTAAGGAATCTCCATACTGTTTTCCATAGCAGCTTTACTAGTTTACATTCCCACCAGCAGTGGATTATTGCACCCACACCAACAGCTACTGTTTTTTATTTTTTGATTATGGCCATTCTTGCAAGAGTAAGGTGGTATCGCATTGTGGTTTTGATTTGCATTTCCCTGATCATTAGTGATATTGAACATTTTTTCATATGGTTGCTGACTATTTGTATATCTTCTTTTGAGAATTGTCTATTCATGTCCTTGGCCCACGTTTTTATGTGACTATTTGATTTTTTCTTACTGATTTGTTTGAGTTCATTGTAGATTCTGGATATCAGTCCTTTGTCAGATGTATAGATTGTGAAGATTTTCTCCCACTCTGTGGGTTGTCTGTTTACTCTGCTGACTGTTCCTTTTTCGGTGCAAAAGCATTTTAGTTTAATTATGTCCCAACACTTTATCTTTGTTTTTATTGCATTTGCTTTTGGATTCTTGGTCATGAAATCCTTGCCTAAGCCAATGTCTAGAAGGCTTTTTCCAATGTTCTTCTAGAATTTTTATAATTTCAGGTCTTAGGTTTAAGTACTTAATGCATCTTGAGTTGATTTTTGCATAAGGTGAGAGATGAGGATACAGTTTCATTCTCCTACATGTGGCTACCAATTATCCCAGCACCATGTGTTGAAAAGGGTGTCCTTTCCCCACTTTATGTTTTTGTTTGCTTTGTCAAAGATCAATTGGCTGTAAGTATTTGGGTTTATTTTTTGAGTTCTCTATTCTGTTCCATTGGTCTATGTGCCTATTTTTACACCAGTACCATGCTGTTTTGATGATTATGGCCTTATAGTTTAAAATCAGGTAGTGTGATACCTCCAAATTTGTTCTTTTTGCTTAGCCTTGCTTTGGCTATATGGGCTCTTTCTTGGTTCCGTATGAATTTTAGAATTGTTTTTTCTAACTCCATGAAAATGATGGTGGTATTGTGATGGGGATTGTGTGGAATCTGAATATTGCTTTTGGCAGTATGGTCATTTTCACAATATTGATTCTACCCAT
>NW_012098876.1:3149216-3151075 GCF_000951045.1 Mandrillus leucophaeus | reverse complement strand
TTCTTTCTCTAGTTCTGTAAGGTGTGACCGTAGAATGTCAGTTTGTGCTATTTCAGACTTTTTGATGTAGGCATTTAGGGCTTGATCTTTCCTCTTAGCACTACTTAGCTGTATCCCAGAGGTTTTGATATCCCAGAGGGCAGGGCTCACTCCCACGGTTGCCCACCCGCCCTCCTCCCCACCCCTGTTTCCAGGTGGAGGATGAGACAGGCTTGCAAACTTGCTCGAGGCTTTCTGCCTCCCAGCTGCAAAAGAAAAGGGCTTTAGATCTTCCCCCCGTGAAGCCGGCTAACCAGATTCATGCCCTCCCCTGAGTTCTGGCCGCGGGGTTTCTCTCCCCATTCAAACTATTACAAATTTCAGATAGAGAATTCCTTCTCCCAGTGGAGCTTTAGCCCCTGCTCCTCTAGCCACCCTCCTGCAGGATCCCTGTGGTGCCAGGCAGGAATGGGCTGCTTGAGGACCCAGTGAGCTCCCAGGGCCTTTCTGCTGCTTCCTCTATTCCTGTATTTCACTCAGCTCAGCTCTCTAGCTTGACTCAGCTCCAGGTAAAGTCAGAAACTTCTCCCACAAACAGACCTTCAGCTTCTCCAATGGGGGTGTGTGTCCAGGAGAGGAGGGTGTCCCGTTCCCATTTCCTCAGTTGGAGCACTCACAGTATTTGGGGTGCCTCCTGGGTCCTGCAGGAGGAATCTGCTTCCTCCAGAGGGTCTGTGGGTCCTCTCATGATTGCTGGTTTGTTCTTGGAGTCGATCTAGAGCTAAAATTCACAGTGCAAATCTCCGCATGCTGCTCTGTCTGGAGCTGCAATCTAGTTCTGCCTTCTGTCCACCATGATCCCTGAATGCATTAAGATTTGACCCTAGTGATGGAATTTCAGGCGCTGTGATGGATATTTAATTGTAAGACAGACGCAGAGTGATAGTGGTCATTCTCCATATAGCTGTCCTAAGAGATCTAAAAAACTTGTGCTTAATTAGAGTCTCTTAATCATGAAAAGTTTTAAGCTATAGATAGTGGTGAAAATAATTAAAGTAATTAGGCAAATTGGATTTGGATAAACATTTTAAATGGATAGTCAAGTATCAATGCTGGAGAAGGTTCTATTAGCAATTGAGTCTGATAGACAGGAAAAAGGAAGATTAAATGCCTAATAGACAAGGCTCTAAAGTTATCCCTGGTCTGATAACGATTTTGGATAATTCTACCAGAGTTGACAATGTTGCGTATTTCTTTTTAACTGATTTTGTCTCTTGCTTAATTTGCCCTTCTAAATTCATATGATCTCCCCAACCACAGAGAACAGTTAAACATCCAGCACAAAATGGTTTAATTTTAAAAGAAATGGATTGATTCATGTATATAAAAAGCCATAGCAAGAGCTGCCTCAAATGATATCACTACATGTTTTTTTTCTTTATATTCATTTGCATTTATCTTCACATCCCATATTCTCATATCTGACAAATCTATGTCCTCTCTATCATGGTAGCAGAGTCGCTGACCCACATGATTACACTACACCATGATAGGGAAGAGAATAGGTCATTTCCAGATGTCTCTGTATGGAAAAGAGAATGTTTTCCTTTGTAGCTCAAGTAAACATCAAGTTTCATTGGCTCTGATAGGGTTATTTTCATTTATTTCTGAACAAATCATCAGGATACACTAACTGTAGGGCCCATCACAAATGGGGTCATAGGATTTTCAAAAGAAATGTGGATTATCATGGAGAATAGGAAATGAATGCTGAGTCGTAAGAAAAAAACACAAATAGAAGTTCACCCTTGTCATCATTCTTCATATCTTTCTGTCTGTAGTGTACATGTACAACTTTATTGATTTTTACTTTTGACCTT
>NW_012098876.1:3142611-3148176 GCF_000951045.1 Mandrillus leucophaeus | reverse complement strand
TAACTGCCTCCTCTCTTGGACTCACTTGTCGATGCTGGCCCAATACTCATCTCTTCTCACCTCCTCAAAACTACATTATTTCATTACCATTGATTTCAGCCTTGGCCTCACTTCAGAATGCCTTTTAACAGAGTACTCCACCACCCCATGTTGTCAAGAGCTTCCTATGACGGAAGATCTTACTTATACATTTGGTATCCTGCTTCTTTTTGTCCTAATACACTTGGTTGGTTGGTTTGTTTGTTTGTTTAATTTTA
The DNA here is from genome assembly GCF_000951045.1 of Mandrillus leucophaeus. Lineage (NCBI taxonomy): Eukaryota > Metazoa > Chordata > Mammalia > Primates > Cercopithecidae > Mandrillus > Mandrillus leucophaeus. Next base: position 3,147,919 of record NW_012098876.1, on the reverse strand, counting down.
AATTGTTTCATAAGTGGCTCCAGTTTCTTCTCAAATAGATTAGGTGTAGGACAATACTTTTTACTGGTTCAGAGTTCCTTTTCTCTTAATTTTAATGTTTTTCCTTTAATTCTAGCCCTTAATTATTCCATTTAAAAAAAGAAGCCTGCTTTTTTAGCTGACGTTTTTCTCCCTTAATTTTTTATGTTCTCCTTGAAAACCTTAAGCTTTTTACCCAGAGTGCTTATTCATTCACTCATTCATTCATTCATTCATTCATTCAACAAATATATATTAACTACCAACCATAATGAATTAGGCATGGTCTTTCTAGTTTGCATGGTTTGACTGGTAAGAGCTTTAGCAGAGGTACAGAGAAAAAGCTGTTAGATGTCATAAGAGATAGTTACCATTTCCCAATGAGGGGCTGAAGCAAGGCATCATACAGAAATTTAGCATTTGGACTCAGCTTGAGAGACAGGTTTTGGATTTGTGTTATAGGTGGATTAAAAAAAAAAAGTTTGAACACAGTGGAAACAAGGCACAGAAGAAGGAGGTTGGGAAGAAAGTGCTCTTAACTGTGAGTAAGTGGATTTGGGAATAGCCAAACATAAGTGAGATGATGTAGGTCACAACGATTCTAAGAATTGAATGGGAGTGGAATAAAATTTACCCCACAATTACATACTTTTCTTCTCCATTGTTTGACAGTTCTCATCAAACTAGCCATTCTTCAATTCCTTTGGCAAGGAGTGGAATCTGGACTCTGGCACCAGAGGGTCGATTTCCTTCCAGTTCTCCTTTCAATTTTTTTGCTTTTAGTTCTTTATTTTGAATTCCTCACAGCCTTGGAAAAAAGAGTGCTTGCACAGACTTTCTCATTTTGTTTTTATATTGCCAAAATTATACTCACATGGATAGGGAGTAGTACCCTTTAATTGTTTCCCTCTAAATATGCACAGTGCCTAGAGGTATTTTAATCAAATAGCTTTATGCCCTATTTCTTGCAGTTTCCAACTTTTTGTTTTCTGTTACTTTCTGTTTATTTAGAATGTTGCTGCCTCTTCCTTTCTTCCCTCCATTTTCTCCCTGTCTTCATTTGCTTCCCACCCATCTTGGAGCAACCTCTAATATGAATATTCTAAATAGTTGAGTAAGTCAAGTTCTGTCTCTGAAAATCTCCTGACAAAAAAACACATTTAAAAAAATAATATCCTTGACCCTTGTAAAGACTGAGGTCTGTCTCAGAAAACATTAAGGAATACCTTCAACATTTTCTCTTGTTAAGTTGCATCATTTACTTGAGTCCACTGGGATGACTGACATTCACGATGTGTGGGCTGGAGACCATCAAAAGGAAATGTTTTGTGTGGAAATGGAATTTACTCTGTGTGTGGCAGACTGAATAAGTTCCCTTTCTCTTTGGCTAAAGCATCTTTACCAAGCCCAATCTAATGCGTTAGTCACAGAACTTAAATAGAAAACAATAAAGCTTCCAGGCACATTGAGAATTTCTTCGTTCTTTTGTCTTTTTGACAAAGTCCCTCAGTTCTTTCGTTTCCAAAGGAAAGAAGCAGGCCTACCCGACAGACAAAATTAAATGAATCTAAAGAGGCTAAGGACATTAGTTGTTTATGTGTTCATATTAGTTTCTAAAAGAACTAACTAGATAATAGATCAGTCAGGCCAGTTAAACTAATTTTTTATTGATTATTTCAAATTTAAAGACTGATAATAAATGTTGGTTTGACCTTAACAGAGTCTCTTATTTAAGGAAATCACCACTTTACAGGCACTTCTAAATTTTTTATTATTCACAAACCAGGCTAATCTGGCAAAAAGAAAACAGAATGTTAAGGAACACTGAAGAGGGTATGAGCAGACAAGAAATTCAAATGTGAAATAGAAACACTAACAGAAGAAAGCAGTAATAATACAAAAGATCTAATTTGCAGGAATTTGATTATCTACTTGGTTCCTGGGTACTATGGTGAATGTAAGATTGGCAATAATAAATAATACCTAAAATTAAATAGCTTTATATATATAAGATTAACAAGGAGAATTGGGTATCCCCAGGATACCCAATGTGTTAGTAACTAAACCAGTTTTTTTCTGGCTTTATCATGTCCTATTACCCAATCTATGCTTTAATGCTATAGTATATGGTTTCTCAACACAATACTTGGCATATAATAGGGGTTTAAACGTTTCTGACTAAATATTGCTAGTAAATGAATTCGGTGTGTGTATCCTTTATCGGAATTTAACAAAACAGCACTTTGGCCTCTCAGTTTCCTGAGCTCCTTATTTCTGGTGACCTTTCTCTATTCTATCCTAGAATTTATCATTAGCAATTACTGTGCTCACTCTAAATCTCAATTTTAAGCATTCCATTTCACGCGTATCACATTCTGATGACCACCTCCTTCCTTCCACACACTTCTTTCATGACTCTATGGCAACAGTTCTTTGACACTACTAAACCTGCTTTTCTGTTCATTGTTGCCCCCTCTTTCAGTATTTTTCCCTCTTCATTTTCTCACATCCATCTCTAACTTAGATTCCATAGTAAAAGATAGTAATCACTGTCTTTCCTGTGCCTCACCTACCCTGGCTAACTCTTCTTCCATCATCTTCTTCCAGTAAAACTTGGATCTCACTTGCATTCCATTCTCAGACTGCTCCATTCTTTAGAACAGCTGGATATGGCTAGAGTAAAATGCCACTATGTTGATGGGCTTTACCTTGATTTTGTGACCACAACTTAAATGTTACCTGAACACTTCCTAGAAATCTTATTACATAACCCTGGTCCATTCACTCCCCCGCTCTTCAAGACAATCATTTTATACCTTCTCTCTGACTGCCAAACCCACCACCTTTCATTTTCACCTCACAACGTGTTTCAAATATAGAAATGATGAAAAGAGAACATTGGTACCTTACAAATCTCCCAATCTTTTCACATCTGAATCTATTAATTATATCCCTTTGAATGAATAAATTGCCCCTGTTCTCATATAAAATCATTCTTTTTTTGTTTTCTGTCAGTTTTTTTAAATACTCTTTTACTGAAGTATAACATATGTACAGAAAAAATACACAATTCACAAATGTACAGCTCAATAAATTTTACAAAGTGTAAACACGCACGGATCCATCATCCACATCAACATATAAAAGGGTTTTATCACAGAAACCTCCCTTATATTCTTGCCCTTTTCTTATCCCCACAAAAGTATTAAAAATCCTAACTTCTATCACCAAAGATTTGTCTTGTTTTTAAGCTTTAAAAAAATGGAATAATACAGTGTAAAACATTTAAAATGCAACATGGTGAGACCCATCCATACAGTACTTTGTTTCTCCCTGTTTTATATTTTATACAATAAGCATACGTTACAATTAACTCTACTGTAGATGATATTTAGACAACTTCCAGCTTAGAATCATTATAAATAATTTTAGTTTGAATATGTTATACTTATCTTTTGGTGTATATTTGTAAGAATTTCTGTTGCATACATCCATAGGAGCGTAATTGCTTGGTAATGAGTTCTGCAAATGTTCTGCTTAATTGGTAATGCCAAACAATTTTACAATTTAAACTCCCACTGGCAGTATATGGGAGTTCCTATTGTCCACATCCTTACTAAAATTCCCTAGTGAATTTTATAGCACTTGGTATTGTGAGCCTTTTTCATTTTTGCCAGCCGTGTTGGAGTAGGGTGTTATATCATAATATTTTTAACTTATATTTTCCTAATGACCAATGAGTGAGATCAATCATGTTTAGCTATGCATATTGACCATTTACATCAACTATATATATTTAAATTTTTCATTGTCTTGTTTTTTAATAAAGTTTTTATTGAGATCATTGTAGATTCACATGCAGTTCTAAGAAATCATATAGTGAGATTCCTTGTAGTCTCTCTATTCCATTCGTCTATTTTTCTATCCTTGCAATACAACACTAAGCACACTATCTTAATTACCATGACTTTTCAGTAACTATTGATATCGAGTAGTATACATCCTTCAACTTTGATTTTTTGCCTGCAGAATTTTCTTCCACATTCTAAGTCCTTTGTATTTCCATACACATTTTATAAAGGGCTTGTTTATTTCTACTAAGAAATCTGCTTGAATTTCTATTGGGATTGCAGTTTGTAGGGAAAATGAACACTTTAACAGTACTGAGTCTTCTAATTGAGGAATGTGGTATATCTCTGCATATATTGAGGTCTTATATTTCTTTCATTAAGATTTTCTAATTTGTAGTATAGAAGTTTTCATTGCCTTTTCTCATGTTTCTAGTTATTTTGGGGTTTTTTTTTTTTGATGCTATATATATAGTATTGAATTTTCATTTTAATTGTCTCTTGTTGACATACAGAGATACAATTTTGTAGGCCACTAGCAAATGACCCTCACTCCTGAATACAATAATTCTCTGTATTTCTTTTTTTAATAGTTTAACGTACAGTTCTCTGTGGGTTATGTTTAGTGATATTCTGGGAGACTGAATGGAATAATATACCTGTCAAGCCCACTAACTGGCCTTCTTCCTTCTTCAAATACTTTCACTCCCAGTAGAAGTTTATCCTGCTCTGTATTCATCTCCTGGATAATTATTTCATACTTGTAACTGTTTACTTTGTTATTTCTATATTCGTACCTTAAGTAAATAGCTTCCTTTATATACTAAAATTCATATAAAGCATTATGAATGCATACACTGTTACTAGTCTGGATGGAGATCTAGTTCATTATCCATTATCCATTCCACTGACAGAAGTAGAAAGAATATAGGAAGAACTCAGCAGTAGGGGGCCAGGTAGGAGTCCATCCTTGCCATGCCCTAGTAGGGACACCCTACACTCAAGGAAAATATCTCAAGATCTCCTCCTCTCTGTGTGTGGTCTGTCATCCCTTGAGTGAAATGATGACATATAAAGCATTCTTAGAATTTCACTTGAGGCAGATATTACTAATTAATTAGTCAAAGCAAGCATGTGAAATGGTATCACTTTTCCAACCCAAGTTCAGACATTGTGCCTCAATTCAGAAATAATAGAATTGTGCACATCTAAAAATGTGACCCTCAAAAGTGTGAAATACCTCTACTTGAGATAATACTGCTCCTCTCCTTCAGCTACTCACTTAACTCTGACAAATCATAACTCAGTTTATTCCCTATATCCCCAAGTTCCCTTTGTTAAAAAGAATTTTGAACTACATGCTTTTGAAAGTAATTCATATGGCATGCTGTTAGCATCATCTAGCACAATCTTTGTTTTCTATTTTTGTTTGTTTGTTTTTG
>NW_012098876.1:3139619-3142561 GCF_000951045.1 Mandrillus leucophaeus | reverse complement strand
ATGCCTCGCCTTGCTTCAGCTCTTGCTGGTCGGGCTGCAGCAGCTGACCAGCACTGATTGTCCGGCACTCCCTAGTGAGATGAACCCGGTACCTCAGTTGAAAATGCAGAAATCACCCGTCTTCTGTGTCGCTCAGGCTGGGAGCTGGAGACTGGAGCTGTTCCTATTCAGCCATCTTGCTCCGCCTCCTCCACAATCTTTGTTTTCTTCTGCTCGACTTCCTTTCAGAGGTGCATTTTTACAACTTTCCAAATCTATTGTTCTCATTGACTTTCTGGGTTTGATACGACCTGAAAAACTCTCCTTTCTGAAATTTGTTAACCAGCTTCATGAATTTTATGGCAAGGACTGGGAGCACCAATTTAAAATCTAAATGGTATAATGATAACTTCAAATGAGTTTGATCAATTATTTTTGGAAATTCCAAAAACTGAAATTTCAAATATTGAAATGCAGGAACTTCCTCGCCCCTCCCTGGCTCTACAAATAATTAAAATGAAAAGTTTCCTCACAGGAAATATGTAAAATATGTTTGTTTTGTTTTGCTTTAGTGGAGGAAAAGAGTGTTAAGTCTAGAACTAATAATTTGGGGTTTTGTTTGTTTCCACAGAAATAATCAATGATTCCACATTAATAGAAACCATTTGTCCCAACCAAAATAGGCAAAAACACGGTTCCATTCCAGTTTTACAATTTTTTTTTTTTCTTCATGCCACATCATGGTGATGCAGTGTCTAGACTTTTTGGAACAAGGGATGGAGTCTGGAATTTATTCTGTGGGTTTGAAAATGGTTATTCAGTGCTCCTACACATTCACATGTGAAAATCTAATGTTTTCAGAATATGTAAAAATCATCAAGCTGTTTATCAAATATATATACATGTATATATTCATTAATGCTATAAGTTCAAGCTGCTACTTACAGCATTGGTGAATATACAACGAAATATTGTATGGATTAATATATGTCATCTCATTGTACTGTGGTCCCCATTAGCCCCTATATCGGAAAAGTACAAAATAAAAAACTTGTGTTCATGAAATAATTATGGCAGATATGTTCTAGCTTTTGTGAGGCTCTAGTAAAACAAAAATAGCTTAAGGATATACATCTATTCTTGTTGTGGTTTTAATAAGTAATCTATGAGAATTTATCGAGTTAAAAGGGCAGAAGTGATATCACAGGTTGTTCTCTTAGTCCTCTGCCATTTATTAACTGTATGAAAGGAAAGCAGTCTCTGAGGCACCCAGATCTAACCAGAGTTTGTGCAGGCGGTATTATTAAGTCTGACTGTAGTTCGTCTGTGCTCTGAAGAAAATCAAGCTATGAGCTTGCAGAGAAAGTTCAGAGTTATTTGTCACCAATTACCTAAGGCTGGGAATTGAACTTACACATAGCTATAACCAATTCCTGTAAACACTTGTTCCTAATTTCACAAGACTGTCACTTCTTGAGGATTTACCTTAGAAAGTATATGTCTACCACAGAAGAACTGTAATACAAAAATTTTTATCCAGAGATAATAGTCTTAAGGGACATAAAACTCCATAGCATTGACTAGTTTAAAATAACCTGTTCTTAATTTTCAACTTTTTAAAGTTCTGTTAGGTTTTCTGTGACAAAAGAAAAGCAAGCGGAAAGATTTTTTTTCATTAAAACATACCCACACATATAACACATTGAACTGAGCTAATCTCAATTATACTATGAAATCTCTACTGGTTATTTTAAGAAAAGAAACATAAAAATAAGTTACCAAGTATATAAGGTAGCTCGCCTAGAAGAAAATTAGGTTGTCTGACTATAAAGTGAAGGTTAAAAAAAAAAAGTATGGAAAAAAAAACTAAAATTATCAATGGCACATGTTTCTATATTTCTTACTTAAATTATTAAAGGCCATTAAAACAAGTTAAAATCTATATTACATAGAAATTATCAGAAGGAAGATCTTAAGACCTTGTTTACTACAAAAATAATGAAGTAGACTGAAAAGTGTGCTGAATAGTAGGTTAGAAGAACTGGGGGCCTGGCATGGTGGCTCACACATGTAATCTCAGCATTTTGGGAGGCAGAGGCCAGAGGCCAGAGGATACTTGAGGCCAGGAGTTCAAGACCAGTCTGGGCAAGACCCTGTCTCTACAAAATTAAAAATAAAAGGAAAAAACTTATCTAGGCATGGTGGCACATGCATATAGTCCCAGTTACTTGGGAGAGTGAGGCTGGAGGATCACTTGAGCCCAGTAGTTGGAGGTTACAGTGAGCTATGATTGTACCACTGTACAACAGCCTGGGCCACATGAGCAAGACTGCCTCTAAAACAAAAAGAAAACAAGGAAAGAAAAAAAACAACAAAACTGGGGCTTATCTTCATTATGTAAGAATCTATATTTCTCCATCTGTAAAATAGATAAAGCATTTTGCTTGACTCTGTTGTTCTGAAGAGAATTTGAGTATGAATTGCATGACAGGCAGTTCAGTTTTGGTCATGTTTACAACTTTACTGAATGTCATGAAAGAAGTAAAGATACTCTGATTCCGTTTTACTAAAACAAAATGCAGATGGAGTTTTAAATAACTCAAGTGTCATTTGAAGAAGTTTAGCTAAGATTCACCTAAAATGCTACTTTATTATTATTATTATGTTCTGGGATACATGTACAGGAAGTGCAGGTTTGTTACATAGGCATATACATGCCATGGTGGTTTGCTGCACTCATCAACCCATCATCTACATTAGGTATTTCTCCTAATGTTATCCTTTCCCTAGCCCCCCACCCCTCTACAGGCTCCATTGTATGATGTTCCCCTCCCTGGGCCCAGGTGTTCTCATTGTTCAACTCCCACTTGTGAGTGAGAATATGTGGTGTTTGGTTTTCTGTTCTTGTGTTAGTTTGCTGAGAATGATGGTTTCCAGCTTTATCCATGTCCCTGCAAAGGACA
>NW_012098876.1:3137655-3138204 GCF_000951045.1 Mandrillus leucophaeus | reverse complement strand
TTGTTCTTTTTGCTTAAGATTGTCTTGGCTATACAGGCTCTTTTTTGGTTCTATATGAAATTTAAAATAGTTTTTCTAATTCTGTGAAGAAAGTCGGTGGTAGCTTAATGGGCATAGCATTGAATCTATAAATTACTTTGGGCAATATGTCTATTTTCATGATGTTGATTCTTACTATGCATGAGCATGGAATGTTTTTTCCATTTTTGTCCTCTCTCATTTCCTTGAGCAGTGGTTTCTAGTTCTCCTTGAAGTGGTCCTTCACATCTCTTGTAAGTTGTATTCCTAAGTACTTTATTCTCTTTGTAGCAATTGTGAATGGAAGTTCACTCACGATTTGGCTCTGTTGTTTGTCTATTATTGGTGTATAGAAATGCTTGTGATAGTTGCACATCGATTTTGTATCCTGAGACTGTGCTGAAGTTGCTCATCAGCTTAAGGATATTTTGGGCTCAGATGATGGGGTTTTCTAAATATACAATCATGTCATCTGCAAACAGAGACAATTGAACTTCCCCTCTTCCTATTTGAATGCCCTTTATTTCTTTC
>NW_012098876.1:3136421-3137605 GCF_000951045.1 Mandrillus leucophaeus | reverse complement strand
TTGTACCTCTGGTAGAATTCAGCCGTGAATTCATCTGGTCCTGGACCTTTTCTGTTGGTAGGCTATCAATTACTGCCTCAATTTCAGAACTTGTTGTTGGTCTATTCAGGGACTCGACCTCTTCCAGGTTTAATCTTGGGAGGGTGTATGTGTCCAGGAGTTTATCCATTTCTTCTAGATTTTCTAGTTTATTTGCATAGAAGTGTTTATGGTATTATCTGATTGTAGTTTGTATTTCTGTGGGATCAGTGGTAATATCCCCTTTATCATTTTTTTGTTGTGTCTATTTGATTCTTCTCTCTTTTCTTCTTTATTAGTCTGGCTAGTGGTCTATTTTGTTAATCTTTTCAAAAAAACAGTTCCCAGATTCATTGATTTTTTTTGAAGGGTTTTTTGTGTCTCTATCTCTTTCAGTTCTGCTCTGATCTTAGTTATTTCTTGTCTTCTGCTAACTTTTTAATTTGTGTGCTCTTGCTTCTTTAGTTCTTTCAATTGTGATGTTAAGGTGTCGATTTTAGATCTTTCCTGCTTTATCCTGTGGGCAGTTAGTGCTATCATTTTCCCTCTAAACACTGCTTTAGCTGTGTCCCAGAGATTCTGGTACATTGTGTCTTTTTTCTCATTGGTTCAAAGAAGTTACTTATTTCTGCCTTAATTTCATTATTTACCCAGTAGTCATTCGGGAGCAGGTTGTTCAGTTTCCACGTAGTTGTGCAGTTTTGAGTGAGTTTCTTCATCCTGAGTTCTAATTTGATTGCACTGTGGTCTGAGAGACTGTTATTATTTCCATTCTTTTGCATTTGCTGAGGACTGTTTTACTTCCAACTATGTGGTCCATTTTAGAATAAGTGTGATGGGGTGCTGAGAAGAATGTATATTCTGTTGATTTGCGGGGAGAGTTCTGTAGACGTCTATTAGGTCCACTTGGTCCAGAGCTGAGTTCAAGTCCTAAATATCCCTGTTAATTTTCTGTCTCGTTGATCTAATATTGACAGTGGGGTGTTAAAGTCTCCCGCTATTATGGTGTGGGAGTCTTAGTCTCTTTGTAGGTCTCTAATAACTTGCTTTAGTAATCTGGGTGCTCATGTATTGGGTGCATATATATTTAGGAAATTAGCTCTTCTTGTTGCATTGATCCCTTTACCACTATGTAATGCCCTTCTTTGTCTTTTTTGATCTTTGTT
>NW_012098876.1:3128546-3136371 GCF_000951045.1 Mandrillus leucophaeus | reverse complement strand
ATGTAATGCCCTTCTTTGTCTTTTTTGATCTTTGTTGTTTTAAAGTCTGTTTTATCAGAGACTAGGATTGCAACCCCTGCTTTTTTTTCTTTTCTTCTTTTTCTTTTGGCTTTGTTTGCTTGGTAAAAATTCCTCCATCCCTTTGTTTTGAGCCTATATGTGTCTTTATATGTGAGATGGGTCTCCTGAATATAGCACGCCGATGGGTCTGACTCTTTATCCAATTGCCCACTTTCTGTCTTTTAATTGGGGCATTTAGCTTATTTACATTGAAGGTTAATATTGTTATGTGTGAATTTGATCCTGTCATTATGATGCTAGCTGGTTATTTTTCTCATTAGTTGATGCAGTTTTTTCATAGTGTTGATGGTCTTTACAATTTGGTATGGTTTTCCATGGCTGGTGCCAGTTTTTCCTTTCCATATTTAGTGCTTCCTTCAGGAGCTCTTGTAAGGCAGGCTTGATGGTGACAAAATCCCTCAGCATTTGCTTGTCTGTAAAGGATTTTATTTCTCCTTTGCTTATGAAGCTTAGTTTGGCTGGGTATGAAATTCTGGGTTGAAAATTCTTTTAAGAAGGTTGAATATTGGCCGCCGCTCTCTTCTGGCTTGCAGGGTTTCTTCAGAGACATCCGCTGTTAGTCTGATGGGCTTCCCTTTGTGAGTAACCAGACCTTTCTCTCTGGCTGCCCTTAACATTTTTTTCTTCATTTTAACCTTGGTGAATCTGATGAATATATGTCTTGGGGTTGCTTTTCTTCAGGAATATCATTGTGGTGTTCTCTGTATTTCCTGAATTTGAATGTTGGCCTGTCTTGCTAGGTTGGAGCAGTTGTCCTGGATAATATCCTGAAGAGTGTTTTACAACTTTGTTCCATTCTCTCCGTCACTTTCCAGTACACCAATCAAACATTGGTTTGGTCTTTTCACATAGTCCCATATTTCTTGGAGGCTTTGTTCATTCCTTTTCATTCTTTTTTCTCTAATCTTGTCTTCATGCTTTATTTCCTTAAGTTGATCTTCAATCTCTTATATCCTTTCTTCCACTTGATCAATTTGGCTAATGATACTTGTCTATGCTTCATGAAGTTCCCGTGCTGTGTTTTTCAGCTCCATCAGGTCATTTGTATTCTTTTCTAAACTGGTTATTCTAGTCAGCAATTCCTCTAGCCTTTTTTCAAGGTTCTTAGCTTCCTTTCATGGCGTTAGAATATGCTCCTTTAGCTCAGAGAAGTTTGCTATTACCCACCTTCTGAAGTCCACTTCTGTCAAGTCTTCAAACTCATTCTCCGTCCTGTTTTGTTCTGTCACTGGTGCGGAGTTGTGATTCTTTGGAGAAGAAGAGGCATTCCAGTTTTTGGAATTTTCAGCCTTTTTGGAAATGGTTTTTCCTCATATTCATGGATTTAGCTACCTTCAGTCTTTGATGCTGGTGACCTTCAGATGGGGTTTTTGTATGGACGTCCTTTTTGTTGATGTTGATGCTATTCCTTTCTGTTAGTTTTCCTTTTAACAGTCAAGCCCCTCTGCTGCAGGTCTGCTCGAGTCCCTGTTTGCCTGAGTATGACCAGCGGAGGCTGCAGAACAGCAAATATTGCTGCCTGTTCCTTCCTCTGGAAGCTTCGTCCCAGAGGGGCACCCGCCAGATGCCAGCTGGAGGTCTCCTGTATGAGGTGTCTGTCGATCCCTGTTCAGAGGTACTCCCAGTCAGGAGGCACGGGGGTCAGGGACCCACTTGAGGAGGCAGTCTGTTCCTTAGCAGAGCTCAAGCGCCGTCCTGGGAGATCAGCTGCTCTCTTCAGAACCAGCAGACAGGAATATTTAAGTCTGCTGAAACTGTACCCACAGCTGCCCATACCCACAAGTGCTCTGTCCCCTGTCCCAGGGAGATGGGAGTTTTATCTATAACCCCTAACTGGGGCTACTGCCTTTCTTTCAGAGATGCTCTGCCCAGAGAGGAGGAATCTAGAAAGGCAGTCTGGCTACAGTGACTTTGCAAAACTGCTGTGGGCTCCACCCAGTTTGAACATCCCAGCAGCTTTGTTTACACTGTGAGGGGAAAACTGCCTACTCAAGCCTCAGTAATGGCAGATGTCCCTCTCCCCACCAAGCTCCAGCATCCCAAGTGAACTTCAGACTGCTGTGCTGGCAACAAGAATTTAAAGCCGGTGGACCTTAGCTTGCTGGCCTTCGTGGGGGTGGCACCCTGGCTTCAGCCCCCTTTCCAGGGGAGTAAATGGTTTGTCTCGCTGGCATTCCAGGTGACACTGGGGTATGAAAAAAAAAAAAAAAACTGCAGCTAGCTCAGTGTCTGCCCAAATGGCTGCCCAGTTTTGTGCTCGAAACCCGGGGTCCTAGTGGTGTAGGCACCTGAGAGAATCTCCTGGTTTGCTGGTTGTGAAGACTGTGAGAAAAGCATAGTATCTGGGCCGGAATGCATGTTCCTTACAGCACAGTCCCTCAGGGCTTCCCTTGGCTAGGGGAGAGAGTTCCCCAACCCCTTATACTTCCTGGGTGAGGCGATGCCCCACCCTGCTTCAGCTCGCCTTCCTTGGGCTGCACCCACTGTCTAACCAGTCCTAGTGAGATAAGCTGGGTACCTCAGTTGGAAATACAGAAATCACCTGCCTTCTGCGTTGATCTTGCTGGGAGATGCAGACGAGAGCTGTTCCTATTCATCTGTCTTTCCAGCCACCCCCAGTGCTTCTTTTTAACCATACTACCTAGGAACTACAGTGTGGCAAGGAAAGTCCAAATCATGGAATAGATACTCATGTGAACTAGTGAACATTGCTGTATACGTCCACAAGTCATGTTTCTAATGACCTCTAATTCACAGTATTTCTTCTTAGAGATAGAGAGAGTGGAGTGGGGATGGATCCCAGTAGTATTCTACAGAGGGTGCTAGTGACATCCTCTTATGCAAAGGATGTACATAACTTACTGGGCAAGTTGCAAAGTTTAGAATTACTTTAGAACAGGAAATACTCAAATAGGTGAGGGTTTATCCTTTTACTAGTATATAGTAAACCTTGGAATACCATGACCAAAGGGTAGAACATGAACCACAAATGTATCAGTTCTGAACTTAATTAAATTCGTGGTTGATAAAAATATATTCTCACTTGCTATAAAACTGCTAGATTTTTGAAATTCAATTAAACATTTTCCAGAGTATATTTCTTAGAGTAGTAATTTTAAGCAAAACTAATAAATGATACCAAAAATCAAAACACACGTTTTAGAAATACTAGTTTATCCCCTTTAAATAGGCTGCTTCTGTAAAACATAATTTCTCAGAGTTTAATCAGATGTCAGTATCAAGAAGAAGATATGTTATGCAGCATTGCTTAAATACATTGGAACACAGAAAGCTTTACTCTCAGTATAGCTAGTGTTCCAAGGAATATATTGTAAAAAGTGCTAAATTAAAGGATATTTAGAACCTATATAAGAGGCAAGTTACCTACCTGAAATGGCCAGGGAACTGTTATGTACAACATACTCTATAGAGTAATCTTGTTGAAAAGGCAGATGCCGGCTGGGCGCAGTAGCGCACGGCTGTAATCCCAGCACTCTGGGAGGCCGAGGCAGGTGGATCATTTGAGGCCAGGAGTTTGAGACCAGCTTGGCCAATATGGCAAAACCCTGTCTCTACTAAAAATACAAAAGTTAACCAGGTGTGGTGGCACACACCTGCACTCCCAGCTACTTGGGAGGCTGAAGCGTGAGAATCGCTTGAACCCTGGAGGCAGAGCTTTCAGTGAGCCAAGATCACGCCACTGCACTCCAACAGCAAGAAAGAAAAGATGGACTAGTGTTCAGATGCTTTCCTTGATTCAGAATCAGTATGTCTCTTAAATACTGAATATAGTAACATACACATACACAAAACAGTAATTTAGCTTTTACATATTTATACATGAACTTAGTATTTGATCTCTGCAAATTTAGAATAAGGAGCTTTTGATTTTCTACAAAAAATTATGAATTGAGAAACCTTGAATTCATTTGATGATTCCAGTTTTGATGTTTTGATTCCATAGGAAATTCAATTCTTGAAGAGTAGAACTTTGAATTTGCAGGGTGGATATGTGTGTTATGAATATGGGTCATACTTTATGCTTATGTAACTGAACATGTAGTTTTACTGGGGCTCCCTTTCTTCATTGCAAAAATACAACTTATCCTCAATACACAATTTATTGACTACTACAACTTAAACAATGATTTGGCTTCATTATTCATCGCAATAAGAAAAATTTGGTGGATTAAAGGTATTGGAAACGAAATTTTAACAGTGATGCGAGAATGAAATGGGAGAAGGGAACAATAGAGACTTCAATATTATCTGTAATACTCTTTTATATTTAAAAAAGTGATGCAAAAATGAAAAAATGACATTTGCCAGTAATGCGAATGTATCACATAACTATTGCATTACTTTGCTTTTTTAAATTCAAAAAATAATATTACTAACAATTTATATGATCATTCATTCAACAAATACTTGTTGAGAGCCTACTGTGTGATAGGTGCTAGCAATAAAAGATAGTAAAAACGAGACATCATCCCTACTCTCCTGGAGTTTGTGTTTAGATGTGAAATGTTTGAGATCTTATTTAGAATGTGTAAAAGGACAAAGTGAGGAAATGGGGGTGAATTAACTCATATTGATAATTAAGAGGTAGGGCTAATGTGGGTGCTAAATTTAGTAAGAAAGGCCTTTCAATACTGAGAGGAGCTGCCTTATTTTTAGTGAAAATTGAGTTGGAAAAAAAAAATACACACTGGCTATGGGCCCCACAGCTAAAGCAGTCTCATGTGGTATTTAATTTGCTCACTGGTTGCAGCTCAAAGTTCACATGCATTTTTCTTTGATTCTCTCTAGTATATGACTGCTGCTGCTCCTATGCAAGGGACCTACATTCCCCAGTACACGCCTGTGCCTCCGACAGCTGTTTCTATTGAAGTAAGTCTATCTCTGTCGAATAAAGAGGTTAGAATAAATAAATCTCAGTCGCATACACTGTAGTCCCCCCATAACCGTAGGAATCCTCACTTGCAATTTTTGTGCTACTCTAACATTCAGTATATGAAAGTATAAACATTTACTTGAATGTGGTTGTGTTTTGCTTTGCACATGCAATGAGGTCATCTGCTACAGAGGCATGACGGGAGTCTCTTGATGGGAGTCTCTTTCATATTTAGAGAAAATTCTAGAAACCAAATCACAACTCCAACAATTTTAATCACAAATACTTACAAAAGGAAAAAAGTTTGCAACTATGTGAATGAACTATTTCTTTAATGCCTTGTTCCTCAAAGAGTGGTTCCTAGACCAGCATCATTGGTATCCTTTGAGAGCTTGTTAGAAATGCAGACGTGCTGGGCATGATGGCATGCACCTGTAATCCTAGCTACTTGAGAGGCTGAGACAGGAGGATCTCTTGAGATCAGAAGTTCGAGACCAGCCTGGGTGAAACAGGGAGACCCTGTCAGAAGGAAGAAAGAAAAGAAATGTCGGCTCTTAGGTACTATCCAGACCTACTGCATCTGAATTTGCATTTTAAGATGATCACTCAGTGATCCAAATGCACATTAAAAATTTGAGAGACACTGTACTAATGCACTGGTTCTCAAATTTTTCTGCACATTGAAATTATTTGGAGAGCTTTAAAAAATATTGATTCCTGGGTCTTATTCCCACAGATTATGAATTTGACTGGAGTATAGACTGAACATTTTTTTTTTTTTTTGAGACAGAGTCTCACTCTGTTGCCTAAGCTGGAGTACAATGGCACAATCTCAGCTCACTGCAACCTCCACCTCCCAGGTTCAAGTGATTTTCCTGCCTCAGCCTCCCAAGTAGCTGGGATTACAGGCGCCCACCACCACGCTCCACTAGTTTTTTTTTTTTTTTTTTTTGTATTTTTAGTAGAGATGAGGTTTCACCAGGTTGGCCAGGCTGGTCTTGAACTCCTGACCTCAGGTGATCCACCCGCCTCGGCCACCCAAAGTGCTGGGATTACAGGCATGAGCCACTGTGAACATCATATTTTTAAAATATGTACCCAAAGACTAGAAATCATTGCTCTAGGTGATGAACCTGCACAGGCTTGCAGCTTCTTACAGACAAGAAAGAAGTTGTACAACTCTTATTGCTGTGAATATCATGAATGATGATGTCAGCTTGTCCTTAATGGAAGTTTTGCTGCATTCATTCTCTCTTTCCATTGGGATAAATCTATGCCCTCTACACATCATTCTACTGGACAGAGCCATAAACCACATAGAAATGGAGAGGTACAGAGCTATGCAGATGGTGGTAAAACAGTTAGGTATGTATATTCTTTGCTCTGGTTCTAGCCATTACTTTTTGACTGCCCTTTTTTCCCCTCTCCTGATGCACATGTGCATTATGGTCACCTGCATTCCTTCTCATCAGCTGGGAATCCTCTGCAGTTGATGTCTTTGCTACTCCATTTGTTGGCAAGCAACTGCTATGTTGGTACCACTCCACATAAAAATCCACCAAGACTCTCAATGTCTGAGATTGAGGGAGACCTTTACAGACTAAATTGGATCTTCTCAAATGTTTTCTGGTTTTGGTGTGTGACAAATGTTTGTTCATACCAAGTTAACAGGGCACTGTTATGTAGCTTAGGAAATCAAGGAGTTCCGATTGTTATATCTTTCATGTGTTCCAGACCTATAGGTCTCAAATCTTAAACAGTTTTGTCTTTTCAGAATTTCAAGAATATATGATTAAATTCCATGTTCTTTGCTATATTTAGCTATCAAAAAGCACCTATGCCATGAGAAAATAGGCACTTTAAGTGTAAACTTCTGCCACATATTTTCATTTCTGTGTACACGAAAAACATATACTTATATATAAAATTTGACCATTTTGATGATTGAGACATTTAACAGTGTGGCTTATTGGAAACAGTTTAATTATAGTTATATTTAGGGATTAAAAAGAAATATTTCACTGAGAAAAATATAAATATACTCTGATATATTGCCTTGAACCAGTGATTATAAGCAAAAGCATTAATTAAAACACTTATTGAACATTTATCAATATCTATAAAGTAAAGGTAGTAGGAGGTGTCAAAAAATAAATAATACCAAATAGTGAATTAGGAAAGAAAAGATTGAATAAATATAGAGAGAATTTTCAAATTCTAAAGAAGAAATTTAGGGAATCTCAGTGACAGATTACTTGACATCACTGCAGGTATCCAGGACTACAGATAAAACCAGGAAAATTTTTCAAGATAGGTGCTCTTCTTAGGCCTAGTAACAACCAAATACAATCACCTAACAACCAAATAAAATCACCTATGCCTCTCTGGAATCCAAAATTATATTCTTGATTGTGACGAATTCCAGAAATTCACTCTTGCCAGCATCTGTGAGAAACAAAAAAATAGAAAGGGTGAAGGAAAAGCAAACCAAAATTAAGGACAAGTTTTTTTGTTGTTTTCTTAAAACTTCTTGGTGACTTTCAGTTCCTATACCAGAAAACAAAGCAAAACAAAACAAATTACTGAAGAGAAAACCTACTTAATAGCATCCTTTGAAAAGATTTCCAAACTTTGATGTATATTTTTATTAAGATCAGTTTCCATTATTATCCCAAAGGATATAGACATGATACAGTAAAATATGCCAGGAAAATAATGTTTGAACATACAAGTTTTTGTAAGAATCCTGAATGAGCATAAATTGTTATTTCTTGTGGATAAATGTGCAAACCTGGTTTAAAAGTTCCAAGTATAGGCAAAATTATTTTCTGACCACTTAACTACTTCAAC
>NW_012098876.1:3095646-3128496 GCF_000951045.1 Mandrillus leucophaeus | reverse complement strand
ATCTTTCATGTGTTCCAGACCTATAGGTCTCAAATCTTAAACAGTTTTGTCTTTTCAGAATTTCAAGAATATATGATTAAATTCCATGTTCTTTGCTATATTTAGCTATCAAAAAGCACCTATGCCATGAGAAAATAGGCACTTTAAGTGTAAACTTCTGCCACATATTTTCATTTCTGTGTACACGAAAAACATATACTTATATATAAAATTTGACCATTTTGATGATTGAGACATTTAACAGTGTGGCTTATTGGAAACAGTTTAATTATAGTTATATTTAGGGATTAAAAAGAAATATTTCACTGAGAAAAATATAAATATACTCTGATATATTGCCTTGAACCAGTGATTATAAGGAAAAGCATTAATTAAAACACTTATTGAACATTTATCAATATCTATAAAGTAAAGGTAGTAGGAGGTGTCAAAAAATAAATAATACCAAATAGTGAATTAGGAAAGAAAAGATTGAATAAATATAGAGAGAATTTTCAAATTCTAAAGAAGAAATTTAGGGAATCTCAGTGACAGATTACTTGACATCACTGCAGGTATCCAGGACTACAGATAAAACCAGGAAAATTTTTCAAGATAGGTGCTCTTCTTAGGCCTAGTAACAACCAAATACAATCACCTAACAACCAAATAAAATCACCTATGCCTCTCTGGAATCCAAAATTATATTCTTGATTGTGACGAATTCCAGAAATTCACTCTTGCCAGCATCTGTGAGAAACAAAAAAATAGAAAGGGTGAAGGAAAAGCAAACCAAAATTAAGAACAAGTTTTTTTGTTGTTTTCTTAAAACTTCTTGGTGACTTTCAGTTCCTATACCAGAAAACAAAGCAAAACAAAACAAATTACTGAAGAGAAAACCTACTTAATAGCATCCTTTGAAAAGATTTCCAAACTTTGATGTATATTTTTATTAAGATCAGTTTCCATTAGTATCCCAAAGGATATAGACATGATACAGTAAAATATGCCAGGAAAATAATGTTTGAACATACAAGTTTTTGTAAGAATCCTGAATGAGCATAAATTGTTATTTCTTGTGGATAAATGTGCAAACCTGGTTTAAAAGTTCCAAGTATAGGCAAAATTATTTTCTGACCACTTAACTACTTCAACAACTTCTAATGGCAAGGTTTCTTGGTGCCACATTAGGGTGAATTACTTAGCCCTTATCTAAATGTGCTCTCTGGGTGTCCTCTGAGTACCTATTGTGACTTCACGTAGCTGAGAGCATCTCTACTTAAGCCAAATAGAAGAGGGGTACTTACCGCCTATCTAGAGAGGGCCCTTTGCTGCAAGTAAGGCTTTTATGTTCTTATTTGCCTCCTTAGGGTGTTGTTGCTGATACCTCTCCCCAGACAGTGGCACCTTCATCCCAGGACACCAGTGGTCAGCAGCAACAGATAGCAGTGGACACATCCAACGAACATGCACCTGCATATTCTTACCCACAGTCTAAGTAAGTCTGGGCTGTGCTAAGCTCGTTTCCTTGAGATCAGCCATCTTGACATCACTCTCTCAATGTTGTATCTGTTAGCTTTTGATGAAATACAAACCATCCCAAACTTAGCAACAAGCATTTATTTAGCTCATGATTATGTGGGTTTGAAATTTGGGCTAACTTTGGGTGGATGGTTCTTCTGATCTTGAGAGGAATGAAACATCTAGGAACAGCTGCTGATTATCTATGCGTCTCTGCTTCTGGGTGTTGCTAGCTGTTGGATGTGTGATGGAAGTGACCGGGCCATATGCTTCTGATCCTCCAGCAGGCTAATTCACATGGAAATCTCAGAATTTCAAGAATAGTAAAGAACAAGCCCAAATGTACAAGCACTCTTCAATTCTGTTTATAGCTAATTTTCTAATATGTCATTAGCCAAAGCAAGTCACTTGGCCAAACAGTCAATGTAGCAGTTCACTTTGAAATTGCTTGATATAGAGACAGGCATTGCAGCCATTTAAAAAAACCTACCGTATTTATTATTGGAAAAATTATACTATTCCTAACCTGAAACTGAATAGAGAGCCTGCATTTTAGTCTCGGTCTCCTTACTCTTAAATGAAGACAGTAACACTCCCCCTTGTAGGGTTGCTTTGAATACACAGTTAAATGTCCATGAAAAAGGGTATTGTAAGATATCAAGTAATAGAAAATATGGTCTTATTCAGGAATAAAATTGGCAAGGATTTTCAGAATTACTCTTGAAAATCCTTAAATCACCATAATGCAAAGTACATTTGGCTTTGTGTTGAGTAAACATTTGGCAAACTTTCGTAAAGTTTGAGGGCTGTTTATTGAAACCAAAAGAATTTACAAAAGGAAAGTCTTTATACAGGTGTCTTGGCATGCAAACTATTCAACTTTGTAGATAGCAATAAAATCCCTGATGATTAGAGAATCCCCAGACAATCCTGCCTATCTACAGAGTGCTGCTCCATTATTTAAAATAATAAATTTTCTTCTTAAAAAGTTTATTCTGATATTTGTTAAAACATTAAGAAATACTTTATTTATTAGGTTGCTACAAAAGTAATTGTGGTTTTTGCCATTAAGAACTATAGGTATTAGGCTGGGCATGGTGGCTCACACCTATAATCCCAGCACTATGGGAAGCCAAAGCGGGCGGATCATGAGGTCAGGAGATAGAGACCATCCTGGCTAACATGATGAAACCCGGTCTCTACTAAAAATACAGAAAACTTAGCTGGGCATGGTGGTAGGCACCTGTAGTCCCAGCTACTTGGTGGGGCTGAGGCAGGAGAATGGCATGAACCTGGGAGGTGGAGCTTGCAGTGAGCAGAGATCGTGCCACTGCACTCCAGCCTGGGCAACAGAGTGAGACTCCCATCTCAAAAAAAATAAAATAAAAAAATAGGTATTAAAATGATTGCAATAGGGGAAGAGAGAACATGCTCAATTCAGAATACAGCAAAGACACCTGGGGATTTGTAGCCAACAAGCCGAGTGAGGGGGTCAGTGAGTGGAGAATTACTAAGGGAAGACATCAAGAACAGGAGAATTACTGCTAAACTAACTTGACAGGCTTTTTGCTGAAGGCAGAGCAAGGAATGATAACATCAAATGTAGGGGATGAGAAAAGTGATCAGATATTGAGGGTGGTCATATCAACTATAGGGTATTCTCTTTAAACTGACTTAGTAAGATTCTTGCTAAAACTAGACTATAAAGAACTGGCAAGAATGGGGGCAAAAGTCTATGCCTACTCAAGATGGGGACTCAGAGTAGCCTGACTAAAAGTTGAGCAAGAAGAGAATCTTTGTCACTTTTAAACCTCAATATACGTTGTTTATTAGATTCATCAAAGCAATTATGTGTGGTTCAGATCTAAAGTCAGCTTTACAAATTAAATTTGCTCAGAATATGACTTAACCTTACAAATATAAGGTATTATGATTGCCATTATTAATATCAATAATGACTTTCTGAAAAGATTGTTACTGAGTAAAGCAGCATGTTATTAATTTACTGTGTGAATCACTTTTATGTGCAAAACTAATACTGTGGTAGACTCTGGAACTCCAGACCAAGCATATTGAAATTTTTTTTCAGCCTGGTCAATGGGTTATATGTGAGAAAAGAAGCAGATGTTGGCTATGTGTAAAGCATAGCAAGAGACATTGGTGGGAGATGAGAAATACTGTGGATAATGGGAAATTTTATGTGACTGTTTGACTGAGCCACAGGGTGCCCAGATATTTGGCCAAACAATATTTCTGGGTATGTCTGTGAAGGTGATTTTGGATGAGATTAATATTTGAATCAGTTAAAGCAGATTTTCCTCCCCTCTGTGGGAGGCTTCTATCCAATCAGTTGAAGCCCTTAATAGAGCAAAAAGATTGAACCTCTCATGAATGAGTAAGAAGGAACTCCTGCAGCTTGACTGCTAGAGCTAGAACACTGGTCTTTTCCTGCCTTTGGACTTGAACAAAAATATTGGCTCTTCTTAGATCTTGAGCCTGCCAGCTATAGAACTAGAATTTACACCAACTCTTTCAGTTCTCAGACTCAAACTAGAATTACACTATTAACTCTCCTGGGTCTCCAGTCTGCCAACTGCAGATCATTGCAGATCATCGCAGATCATCAGATTTCTCAGTCTTAATAATTGTGCAAGCCAGTTTATTTTTTAAAATCTCTGTATCTCTCCTTTTTCTCCCTCTCTCATATGTGTATGTGTGTATATATATATATGTATATGCACACACATACAGTAACTTCTGAAATTGTTTTTCTGATCTGATTAGGTTTAAAACTAATGACTCTATTTCTAGTAGCAAAGAGA
This sequence comes from Mandrillus leucophaeus, assembly GCF_000951045.1. Taxonomy (NCBI): domain Eukaryota; kingdom Metazoa; phylum Chordata; class Mammalia; order Primates; family Cercopithecidae; genus Mandrillus; species Mandrillus leucophaeus. The sequence goes on along the minus strand of NW_012098876.1, from coordinate 3,124,174 downwards.
GCATTTATATTCCATGACATGATCTGGCAATGGAAATATGCAAAATATCTCAATTAGATACTCCTAATCAACCATTTATAAGAAGCAAGGAGATGGGTGACTATGTATATGACATTTTCAAACATTTTTGTGAAATTAATGAATATGATTGTCTGATTGCTCCTAATGTCACTAGACATAGTGGGGAAAGAAGAAGATGCATTCAGGGATTCAATTTTCAGCTTAAACACAGTATAAATGACTTGAAGGTTTCTATGGCTGCCTTGAAAAAGCCCTTTATTTCCTGGAGCCACATGGCTGAGATTGCTGAAAATCAAACCCAGAACCTCATCCTATGACAGGCTGAGTTACAATAGAGGTTGAACTCCTAATTTCCTGAGTATCTACTGTTAAAGTGAAGGCATTGATTGGGAAAGAGTGGGATCTTATAATTGTCATGGATATATGGGGGGAAAAATCTAATCAAGCTGGGGACAGTGAGTCCCTAAATATGATGAGTATTCTTTGCCAGTGGAAGAAGCCTCCCCATGCCCAGTGACAGTGGCTTCTCCACTACAATTGGGAGTGATTTTTAACCCTGCATTGCCTGAAAAAACTGGAATGGCCTCCTCTGAGTCAGTTGTCATGTAAGACAAAGCTGAGTCCTCTTAGGACTCACCTCTGCCACCCCTCTTCACTTCTAGATCTATAACTAGGCTCAAGTCTAGCAAGCCCTTAAAGGTGAGATGCAAAATATCACCTATAAGGAGGTGCACTACACTTCAGAAGAACTGCTTAGTTTTTTTTACTTTATATAGACAGAAATTCGTGGAACATGTGTGGAAATGGATATCAAGGATGTGAGATAATAATGGAACATAACGTTGGATCAGCCCAAAGTAATTGACATGGGCTCACTAAGCATAGATACTGCAATTAATGTTGCAACTCAAGAAGTTATAAAGACTCTAATAGCTTAGCTGGTTGACTAAAACATGGGTCAAGAGATGACCCACAGTGAGCTAGTTGGAAATGCTAGCCCTACAGGAAGAGATTCAAAGGCTTAGAGAGATTTTAATATTAGAGTGGGTTTATCATTTAAGATCTACTCACCTACAGTGGGAGGGTCCAGAAGACATTTCACCACAACTGTAAGAAATACATGTGTGAGGGGAGCCTTGGCATCCTTGAATAACTCTGTAATTGCTCTTCTCTGTAGCCCAGAACTTACAGTGGGAACTATAGTCACTGAATTGGGAAACCTAAATGCAATTAGAGTGATTGGACCCTGAGTGACTGCGGTCAGGTGGCAACATTCAATCACCAAAAGTGAGGGTGGCATGGTTACTGTAGAGGACAAAAGAGTTAAAACAGCAATCAGAATTGTGTGGCTCATGCAGACTTATGACATTGGCTGGTTGATCGTGGTGTTCCTAAAAGTGAAATACATAGAAAGTCTGCCAAATTCTTATTTGGCTTATATAAGCAGAAAAGTTCTAGGTCAGGTGAATAAATGTCTAACTTGAATCATAAAGAGAGAGAGATTCATGGCACTTCAATCAATTCCCAGACTTGAGCCAGTTTACAGACCCAGAATCCATTGACTGAAAAGGAGATTGGGTTTCCTCAAAGAAAGACACTGATAAACTATCAAAGATGTATACTGTTAATTTTTCTCTCAGCCTTCCCAAAAGGGACCTATTGTCTCTGACCAAAGAAAAGAAAAAAAAAAAATCAGATCTTTCAGAGTCTATTGGACAACTGACATTAATTCCAAGAGACCTAAAATGGCACCATAGTGCACCAGAGTATAGACATACAGACGTCAGGTGATCAATGAAGTTTTAGCTCAGGTCCTTCTCACAGTGGATTCCATTAATCCCCAAGCCTATCTTGTGGTTGTTTCTTTAGTTCTAGAATGCTCAGTAACTTGCAGAGTCCCCACACTTGTTCCCTCATTTGCAGAATAAGGACCTTTATGGTGGAACAGGCAAAATGGAAGACACAGGAACTGCTTCTACATAGGAAAGTAGTAAACCAAATTCAATAATGCATTTCCAGAGGACTGCAAAAATTAGTGCTACTATCAAGAACTTGAAACATGCAGTGTCGATTTCCATTATAACTCCATTTAACTTGCCCATTTAGTCTGTGCAAAAGACAGATGGAACTTAGAGAAGGACAGTAGGTTATCGTAAGAATATTGCATTAGTCTGTTTTTCATGCTGCTGATAAAGACATACCCGAGACTGGGTATAAAAAAAGGATTAATTGGACTTACAGTTCCACATGGCTGGGGAGGCCTCAGAATCATGGCGGGAGGTGAAAGGCAGTTCTTATATGGCTGCAACAAGAGAAAATCAAGAAGATGTGAAAGCGGAAACCCCAGATAAAACCATCAGATCTCATGAGATTCATTCACTACCATGAGAACAGTATGGAGGAAACCACCCCCACGATTCAAATTCTCTCTCACTGGGTGCCTCCCACAACACATGGAAATTATGGAAGTACAATTCAAGATGAGATTTGGGTGGGGACACAGAGCCGAACAGTATCACATACCCAGGTGGCGATTTCAATGACAGTAGCTGTATCAAATGTGGTTTCATTGCTTGTGCAAATTAACACACCCCTTGGAACCTGTTAGGCATCTGTTGATCTGGCACATTCCTTTGTTTCTCCATTACTGTCAATAAGACCCACCAGAAACAGTTTGTTTTCAGCTTTCAAGGCCACCAATATACCTCCAATATCCTACCTCAGGAGTATATTAGCCTAGGCCGTAATTTAGTTTGCATGGATCTTGATGGTCTCTCCCTTCCACAGGATATCATACTGACCCATTATATTCATGACACTATGCTGATTAGACTTAATGAGCAAGAAGTAATAACTACTCTAGATTTATTAGTAGAACATTTGTGTGTCTGAGACTGGTAAATAAATTCAACAAAAATTCAAGGAACTTCTGTCAGTGATTTCTAGAGTCCAGTGTGGTAGGGTTTGTGAAAATACATCTCTAAGGATGAAAGATAAGTTTAATCCTGTTGCATCTAGTATCTCCTATCACCAAAAAAAGCACAATGCTGAGTGGCTTCTTTGGATTTTAGAGGCAGTATATGGGTATGTGACTCTCACTCATCTATTGAGTGACACAAAGAACTGCTAGTTTTAAATGGGACTCAGAATAAGAGAAGGTTTCACAACAGGTCCAGGCTGCAATGGAAGCTGCTCTGTCACTTGAGTCATATAATTCAGCAGATCCAATGGTGTTTGAAGTGTCAGTTGCAAATAGGGATGCTGTTTGGAGGTTTTGACAATGGCCCAGATTGTTCAGGAATAGAGGTTTGGGTCACCCCACCAAAGAAGCATGACCAGCTGAAGTACTTGCTGAAGGCAAAGGGAACATAGAATGGATAGTGAAAGAAGATTATTTTAAATATCACCTATGACTAGCTATAGCAATAAAGACTATAATTGCCATCAATATCTCCTTACCTTTTCATGAATACATTTGTGTGTAGGTATGTTTACATATTAACAGGTATATAAACCTGTTAGGTAAGCTGCAGTGAAGGCCCTTAGGATTTTGGAGCAAAGCCTTGCCATCTCTATCAATAACTACTTTCCTTTTGAGAAATAGCTCTTGGCTTGCTACTGGGCCTCAACAGAAACTGAACACTTAACTATGCGCAATCAAGTTACCATGTGAACTGAGCTACCTGTCATGAACTGGGTGTTATCTGACTCACCAAGCCATAAAGATGGACATGCAGTACTCCATCATACAATGCAAGTGGTATATACATGATCAGGCTTAAGCAGACCCTGAAGTCACAGAAAGCTACATGCAAAAGTGGCCCAAATATCCATGTTTCCCACTCCTGCTATCCTGCCTCTTCAGGTCTAGTTTATAGGTGGCTCTGCATGATACGTAGGTACAATCAACAGTGGGCAGCTGAGGCACTGTAGTCTCTTTCTGGGCCATTCATGAAGGACATTGGTGAAGTGAAATCCTTTCATCGAGTAGAACTTATATCAGTGCATCTGGCTGTTCACTTTGCTTGGAAGGAAAACTGGCCAGAAGTATGATTATATACTTAATCATGGGCTATATCCAAGAGTTTGGTTGGATGGTCAGGGACTTGGAAAGAACATGATTGGGAAATTGGCGACAAAGACATTTGTGGAAAAGGTATGTGAAAATCTTATGAATAATAAATAGAAGATATTGATAGTCCATGTAAATGTCCATCATAGGATCACCTCCACAGAGAATTTTGATAATCAAGATATAAGATGAATATGTGTCTGTGAATATGAGTCAGCCTCTTTCCTCAGCCATTCCTGTCATTGCCCAATGGACTCATGAACAAAATGGCCATGGTTACGGAGATGAAGTTTATGAGTGAGATCAGCAACATGGACTTTTGTTCACCAAGGAAAACCTGGCATAGGCATTGCTGAGTGCCCAATCTGCCAGCAACATATCTCTGATATGGCACCATTCCCTGAAGTGATCAGCCAGCTAACTGGTACTAGGATGATTACATTGGACTACTTCCATCATGAAAGGGGCAATATTTTCTTCTTACTAGACAACAAACTTACTTTGGATGTGGAATTGCCTTTCCTATACATGTTTCTGCCAAAACTACCATCAGTGAACTTAAATAATGCTTTATCCACCATCATGTTATTCTACACGACATTGCTTCTGATCAAGGAACTCAATTCACAGCAAATAAGGCATGGCAATGGGCCACGCTCATAGAATTCACTGATCTTGCTATGTTCCCCACCACCATGAAGCAGCTGGCTTGACAGACAGTGGAATGTCCTTTTGAAGACTCAATTACAATGCTAGCTAACTGGCAATACTATGCAGGGATGGGTGAAGGATTTCTGAAAGGCTGTATGTGCTTCGAATGAGTACCCAATATACATGGTGCTGTTCTCCTATAGCCAGGTTTCATGGGTCCAGAAATTAAAAGGTAAAAATGAGAGTGGCACCACTCACTAATACCCTTAGTGACTCACTAGCAAAATTTTTGCTTCCTGTACCCATGACATTATGTTCTGCTGGCCAAGAGACCTCAGTTGCTAAGGGAGGAATGCTTCCACCAGGAGAGACAACAATAATTCTACTGAACTAGAAGTTAATACTGCCGCTCAGCCACTTTGGACTCCTCATGTTTCCAAATCAACAAGCAAATAAGGGAGTTACCGTGCTGGCTGGAGTGATTAATGCTGACTAACAAAGGGAAATTGGACTACTACTCTACCATGGAGGTAAGGAAGGGAATATCTGGAATACAGGAGATCCCTCAGTGTGTCTCTTAGTATTACCATGCCCTGTGATTAAGGTAAATGGAAAATTACAGCACAATCCAAACAGGACTACTCAATCCAATGGCCTAGATTGTTCAGGAATGGAGGTTTGGGTCACCCCACCAAAGAAGCATGACCAGCTGAGGTACTTGCTGAAGGCAAAGGGAACATAGAATGGATAGTGAAAGAAGATTATTTTAAATATCTATTAGCTATGACCAGCTACAGCAATAAAGACTGTAATTTCCATCAATATCTCCTTACCTTTTCATGAATACATTTGTGTGTGTATGTTTATATATTAACATATATATTAAGCAAATATCTTTTCTTATGTATAATTGTATATTGACTTCATATCATAGTATTTAAGTATTGTTCATTTTACATCAATATTTAAGTTAGGGAATATCAAAGAGGAGAGTAAACGTCACTCAAAGACTTTACCTCTTTCTGTGAAAGGGGTTAGTGTGTTTTCAGTCATATGTAGGATAATTGTGTCATGTTATAATGAATCACGTCCTTGTTATTGTCTTTAAAGATTAAATATGGTTTGTGAAGATGCATATGAACGCCAAGTTGACAAGAAGTTCACTTGTGATAGTTAATTTTATGTGTCAATTTGACTGGACCATGGCATACTCATATAGTCAGTCAAACATTATTTCCGGGTGTGTCTGTGAGGCTGCTTTTGGACGAGATTAACATTTGAATCAGTGGGCTGAGTAAAGCAGGTGGTCCTCCCCAGTGTGGGAGGTCCTTGTCCTATTAGGACCTGAACAGAAGGCCTGAACAGAACAAAAAGTTGAGTCTCCTCTGAATAAAAGAAAACTCCTAGCTGACTGATTAAGCGAGAACATTGGTCCTTTCCTGCCTTTGGATTTGAACTCAAACATTGGCTTTTCTTGGGTTTGAGCCTGCCAGCTCTGGGACTTGAATTCATATCGTGAGCTTTCCTGGTTCTCAGGCTGTCAGAATCAAGTGGAACTACGCTATCCATATTGGCTCTCCTGGGTCTCCAGATTGCTGACCACAGATCTTGGAGCAAATTTTTTATAATAAGTCTGTCCTATTTCTGTTTAAGAAAATTCTCACGAATATACTGTTTGCCAGAAACACTTCTCCAGACTCAGTGAGTAGGTGAAACTGGCTTTGGTTGTGCCAAAACACAATAAGGAAATGAATGATTCTAGAACCAAGCTAACAGTTTAATGATGTCTGGATAAATGGAAAAAAAACCTTTCATTTATCCAATCAACAATTAATGATTGAGCACCTACTATGTGACAGGCAGCATTCTAGGGGCTGAGGAAAGACTAATGAAAGAAGCCGATGCCTCCCGCACTCTCTTGGAGTTTCCTTCTGGTAGTAGACTTAGAATCAATGGATCAATCAGAAAATAATCAAAAAGAGAGCTACAAAGCAGATTATTTTAAAAGATTATTTTGATGCAAAGTGACCGAGTACCTAAGATTAGGTATCAAGGGAAGCCTGTCTATACAGCCTTCAGATCTGAAAGACAATTAGAAGCTAATCATGGAGAAATTGGGAGAAAAATTATTTTAAGTAGATGAAACAGGAAGTTCAGAGGCCCTGAGGGGCCACCTGAGGCATGAATGTTCTGAACTAGAGGGGAAAGTAACAGGAGATGAGTCAAACAGGCCAGCTGTTATAGAATCTTTGGCCCTTGGCTACTTGGCTTTGGGTCCAGTGATTACACTTTGTTATATTCTAAGTGAGCTAGGAAACTTTTGGAAGTCTTTAAAAAAACAGGAATGACATGATTTGATTTAAACATTAATGACTCTATTACCAATGGATGCTTGGTAAAGAGGACCATGTTTCAAGGATGGATTTCGGAAATTTCAGAATGCAAATTTTTCCCCTTCTTGCAACTGTCCAGAATCTCCTTCTCTCCCTGCCTGATTAAAGAAGCTTTAGTTGCTTCCATTTGTGAACCTCCAGTGAAGTGCATTCTTCTCACTCAAGGCTGTCCCTACCAGGTGTAAGGTACCTTTGCCTGGTCATTGTATGATGTGGTGGGGAAGCAGGTGTTTCGCCTGATCCAAAAAGAGCATCTCTGCCTCTAACAGATTCTGGTGACAGTCTCCCCATCACCTCCATACGCAGGTCCAACTTCACTTGTGGTACCAGCATCATGCCAGGTACTGTACTAGGAGACAGGATCCCTGCCCTCCAAGGCTTACAATCCAGTACATGATTTAGATCTACATGTGAATTATCTAGATCCATATCTATATCTAGCTATCCGTGTACTACAATGAAGAAAATGTAAAGAACTCTCCTCAAAAGTACTGTAGTGATAGAATGCACATCATTTTTCTTTTCTGGCTGGATAAACACTAATGGAAGTTTTGGCAACTGGATCTAGGTCTTATGGGAAAAAGCAATGTTCTAGGCAGAATAACAGTTTGACCAAAGTGCATAGATGGGAAAGCTCAGAGTATTTCTCTGAGAAATGAGACAGACTAATAGAACAGTATGAAAAGGCAGAACTGACCCAGATTCTAGTATCATGTGTCATACTGAGGTGCTTGGACAGCATTTTCTTTGTTCTAGGACTGCTATTCCAGCTGAAGTAGACAAGGCACTTGGAAGCATTGAAAATCCCCAGTCCTATTATTTCAATTATTCACACAGGAGGAGGTAAAGGTCTGAAGTATGATGGTAGTGGGTATGATGGTGAGGTAAGGAAGTCAAATAGGGAGAGACCAAAGAAAAAGAAAGAAAAAAACAAGACTTAAAAATTCCAAGCAAAACAATGAAGTTATGGATGCCATTAACAGAGGCAGATGAGCTAAAAGCCCAGGAAGGCCTGATTTTTGGAGAAAGACAAGGAATCTAATTATTGTGAATGTAACTTGGAACATAAAATATTTCAATGGTGTGACATGTGAAAAGTGTGGCATGTGAAAACCACTTACATTGCCCTATGGACATTAAACCTGGAGAAAATTTTAACAGGTCCTACTTATATTCTCTTCTTTGATACGATACAAAGTGCTAGAAGTTTTTGACTTAACAATAGCATCACAAAATTGAATGAAACCAAATGAATAATCTAAATAAAATAAATTTGTGGATGGCAATCACTCCTGTAAATTTGTAAACAGGAATAATTAATGTGACTCTAAGTTTGTATCAATTTTAGCCACAGTAAGACATGAGATTCTTCACAATCATTCAAGGAAGACACTGGTAATTCAGCTTAGCATTTGGGTCATAAAAACTGGGTTCTTTTCATTGATAACCATCACTGAGAAAAGTTTGAGGGATGCAAGAGCACCCATGGAGGCACTTTGAAAATATGTAACAAGCATTGATTAGAAAGTAGCCACAACACAATTTATACAGTTTGCTCTGTATACTTGAAGTCCCAGTTCTGTTTTTAGAAATAACCTGACCCTATCTTACATGAAAAATTCACTCAGGTTAGATTTGACCATTTTCTAGAGGTAGGGTGATGTTATCCTTACAGAAGCCACCAGAAAATTATTCCACGACAGTCCAATTTTGAGATCAAGCTCCAACAACGTCCTAAAGTTAGTCATATGCTACAAATTTCCCCACATTTTTAATATTTTTAAAGCTTTTTTATTGAAAAAAATTATAGACAGGGTCTCACTCTGTCACCTAGTCTGAAGTGCAGCGGTGCAAGTTGTCCAATCAACCTACAAGTTGCTCACTACAACCTCGAACTCTTGGTCTCAAGTGATCCTTCCTCCTCAGCCTCCCAAGTAGCTATGATTAGGCATCGCTTCTTTGCCTGATTTTTCCCCACATTTTATTGTGTGCTTCCCTTTTCTTGTAAAGTGTAGAATATGTCTAAAATAATGTAACCAATCCACATTATCTTAAATACTCCAAGTTTCACAAATGGCAGCTCATTTCCAGCATCATTATGCTAATTAACATGCTACTACTTTCATCAGGCAGCCCATTTCTAACAATCATTATGTTAATTGAGATACAATAGCTTTAAGTACTTGCACAAACCTCTGGCCTATCTCATTAAATGCTAGCTGACCTCCTGTGGGGTGTGAAATTCCGATTAGGGCAGCCAGTGTTCCTGAAAAGTAGCTTAACCCATTATACATACATTTAACATCACAATTGTCTACCCTAAAGACATTGTAAAGTACAGACTTCACAACAGATGGTTTAAAGGAAGAGTTTGAGAAATATAAATGATGTGCCTATGGATTAAGGGACTATATTTGGGATATATGTTGGAAAATATTTAATATTTCAAATTCCACATTTCAAGGTAAATCAAAGGACTTCACATTTTAGTATTTATGGAGTTTTCTTTCCCCTATTGTTAAAAGAGGCTACTTGAGGGATAAAAGACTACATATAGGGCATCGTGTTTACTGCTCAGGTGACAAGTACACCAAAATCTAAGAATTCATCACTATATAATTCATTCATGTAACCAAAACCACTTGTACTCCAAAAACCATTAAAATAATAATAATAAGAGGCCAGTAATGCAAAAGGATTCCAGGTTCTAATCAGAGAAGGAGGAAATAACTGTGGTTTATTTTGTAAATTCTATGAGCATTCCAATTCCCACCCAAGTTATCCGTTTTCCTTTGTGCTATGTAGGAAACCTTAAAAATAACTAGATCTGAAAAGTATGTCTTCAATCAAAGTTAAATTGTAATATGTGGAATCAGAAGTCCTTGGTTCAGATTCCACCTTTACCACTTCCTAGTTATCACTCAGCCCTTTGGAGCCTCATTTTACTCTTCTCTACAGTGGGAGGATTACATCAGTGTTCTCCAAAGAGTGTTAATTAGGTCTCTAGTGCTGAGGGAGGATTTGTCACTGTGCCCTGGAGTTGGGGTGGGGAAGTACTTTCTGGTCAAATTATGTTGGGATACACTGGTTTAAACTAAGTGAAACAGTTTGCTTGTTTCATTTTTTTTTCAAAGTCATAAAAATACTAATTGACATGACCTCCTGGAGCGTCAGATAAATACAGCAAATGTTTTACTTTCAGAAAGATTAGAGTGTGTGATGCCTTCCTCTCAGGGAATTCTAAGAGGCTTTTTAAAATTATTGTTTTAATTAAATTATATATACATTATATATATTATATATTATATATTACATATGTATATAGTATATATTATATATAGACTATGATATACAGCATGTGTTAAATATACTACATATAGTATATATTATATATGTATATATATAAAATATATATGTAGAGAGAGAGAGAGAGAGAGACAGAGAGACAGACAGACAGACAGACAGACAGTACATGCCAAAGTCTCACTCTGTCACTCAGGCTGGAGTGCAGTGGCGTGATCTCAGCTCACTGCAACCTCCACCTCCCCGGTTCAAGCAATTTTCCTGCCTCAGCCTCCTGAGTAACTGGGATTACAGGCATACACCACCATGCCCAACTAATTTTTGTATTTTTATTAGAGATGGGATTTTGTGATGTTAGCCAGGCTTATCTCAAACTCCTGGCCTCAAGCAATCCTCCTGCATTGGCCTCCCAAAGTGCTAGGGTTACAGGCATGAGCCACCATGCCTGGCCTCCAAGGTTTTTAAAAATCAAATTAATTCTTCCTATCCATGAGCATGGAATGTTTTTTCGTTTGTTTGTGTCCTCTGTTATTCTTTGAGCAGTGGTTTGTTGTTCTCCCTGAAGATATCCTTCATATCTCCTATAAGTTGTATTCCTAGGTGTTCTATTCTCTTTGTAGCAATTGTGAATGGAAATTCGCCCATGATTTGGCTCTGTTTGCCTGTTACTGGCGTATAGGTATGCTTTTGATTTTTGCACCTTGATTTTGTATCCTGAGACTTTGCTGAAGTCGCTTATCAGCTTAAGGAGATTTTGGGCTGAGATGATGGACTTTTCTAAATATGCAATCATGTCATCTGCAAACAGAATTTGAATTCCTCTTTTCCTGATTGAATGCCCTTTATTTATTTCTCTTTCCTGATTGCTCTGGCCAGAACGTCCAATACTATGTTGAATAGGAATGGTGAGAGAGGGTATCCTTGTCTTGTGTCAGTTTTCAAAGGAAGTGCTTCCAGGTTTGCTCATTCAGAATGATATTGGGTGTGGGTATGTCATAAATAGCTCTTATTATTTTGAGATACATTCCATTAATACCTAGTTTATTAAGAGTTTTTAGCATGAAGGGCTGTTGAACTTTGTTGAAGGCCTTTACTGCATCTATTGAAATAATCATGTGAAAATGGCCATACTGCCCAAAGTAATTTATAGATTTAATGCTATCCCCATCAAGCTACCATTGACTTTCTTCATAGAATTGGAAAAAACTACTTTAAATTTCATATGAAACCAAAAAAGAGCCCACATAGCCAAGACAATCCTAAGCAAAAAGAACAAAGCTGGAGGCATCATGCTACCTGATTTCAGACTATACTACAAGGCTACATAACCAAAATAGCATGGTACTGGTACCAAAACAGATATATAGACCAATGGAACAGAACAGAGGCCTCAGAAATAACACCACGTATCTACAATCATCTGATCTTTTACAAAACTGATAAAAACAAGCAATGGGGAAAGGATTCTCTATTTAATAAATGATATTGGGAAAACTGGTTAACCATATGCAAAATGCTGAAACTGGATCCCTTCCTTACACCTTATACAAAAATTAACTCAAGATGGATTAAAGACTTAAACATAAGACCTAAAACCATAAAAACTCTGGAAGAAAATCAGGTCATAGGCATGGGCAAAAACTTCATGATTAAAACACCAAAAACAATGGCAACAAAAGCCAAACTAGACAAATGGGATCTGATTAAACTAAAGAATTTCTGCACAGCACAAGAAACTATAATCAGGGTGAACAGGCAACCTACAGAATGGGAGAAAATTTTTGCAATCTATCCATATGACAAAGGTCTAATATCCCGAATCCACAAAGAACTTGAATAAATTTACAAGAAAAAACACAACCCCATCAAAAAGTGGACAAAGGATGTGAACAGACACTTCTCAAAAGAAGACATTTATGCAGCCAACAAACATAAAAAAAAGCTCATCATCACTTGTCATTAGAGAAATGCAAATCAAAACCACAATGAGATACCATCTCACACCAGTTAGAATGGCAATCATTAAAAAGTCAGGAAACAACAGATGCTGGAGAGGATGTGGAAAAATAGGAATGCTTTTACATTGTTTGTGGGAGTGTAAATTAGTTCAACCATTGTGGAAGACTGTGTGGTGATTCCTCAAGGATCTAGAACCAGAAATACAATTTGACCCAGCAATGCCATTGCTGGGTATATACCCAAAGGATTATAAATCATTCTACTATAAAGACACATGCACACGTATGTTTACTGTGGCACTGTTCACAATAGCAAAGACTTGGAACCAACCCAAATGCCCATCAATGATAGACTGGATAAACAAAATGTGGCACATATATACCATGTAATACTATGTAGCCATAGAAAAAGATGAGTTCATGTCCTTTGGAGGGACATGGATGAAGCTGGAAAGCATCATTCCTAGCAAACTAACACAAGAACAGAAAACCAAACACCATGTGTTCTCATTCATAAGTGGGGGCTGAACAATGAGAACATGGACACTGGGGGGCAGGAGCATCACACACACTGGGACCTGTCAGGGGGTGGGGGGCTAGGGAAGGTATAGCATTAGGAGAAATACCTAATGTAGACGATGGGTGCTGCAAATCACCATGGCATGTATACACCTATGTAACAAACCTGTACATTCTGCACATGTACCCCAGAACTGAAAGTATAATTTAAAAAAAGAAAAGATAAATGAAATTATTAAAGATGTCTCACAAAGTTTCATCTACATGTTGTAATTTGGATACCTATGTAAAAGATTATATTCTTTCAAGAACAATTTTTTAAAAATATTCATGCCCTTCTTTATGGGTACCCTAACTACTTCTTTAATTTAGCCAGTAGTGGGAATGTACTGTGACTTTTTCTACAATCGGGATCACAGAATCCCACTTTTTACATAGCATTACATGAAGCTAGTCTGTCAGGAATTATTCTGGAAAATATTGCTTCATTTGGCTATCTCTGAGACTTCCTCCTGCTCTAAAACGGATTTCTAAGATTATGGTTTGTTACGTTCCAATCTATCCACTGTGCCTATTTTGTTTTGTTTTGTTTTTTTGAGGGAGGAGGAGTGATAAGAGGATTCAAAATGCCTCTGTATTCTTAAATTCAGTGAAATTCCTACTCTACCACATTTACTCTGACTTTAAAAGGCCCTCATTTCAACGCTGGTATTGCAAGTTCTTTTTATACTTCAAATCTTCTCTGGCTAACTGAACTGCCATGAATACCAAATTTCTATACATTGTCAGTATATTAATGATGAGCAAATTATGTCCTTTACACTTGTGAATAATACAACATTTTACGTATTGTAATATATTATAATAATACATTGTATGTGCACTGTGTTTTACAATTTGCAAGTGATTTCCATACTCATTATTTCTTCAAATGAATTCCTGTTTTCAACTTGTACCCCATTTTATTTCTAAAATGTCCAACTTAACATGTTCTTGTTGCCAAAGATCCCAGCCTAAAAAAAAAAATTAGAACCCTTTTCTATTTTTATGAATTTCAGTGCAATCCATAAGTATTATGTAAATGTGCACATTCACATTTATTCCAGGACAGAGGAGATGGGCAGGAGTGAATTCAGTTCTATTCAATGGCAAGATCCTTTTTCCTTCAAACTTCAGCTAGCAAACATGAACTTGTCAAGTACAACCATCTATTTGCCATCATTTGTTTTCATGTGGCAATGGGGCCACTTTAAGAAGCAAGCAAATTATGGGAGAGAGCTATTGGAAGCATTTGTGTACAGTTATAAAACCTAAAGTACTTCCAGCCTAGCTCATAAATATCAATGCTTCTGAGACCAGTGAATCAAGTACTTGAGCTTGAAGGATCAGGTCTTCTATGCACTGTAGTCCATTGAAGAAGACATCATTCACTGAGCAGCTGCTAAAGAGATTCATGGTGTTTTAGGCATTTTCCGTTCAGTACACAATAATATCAGAGTAGAAGATGGGAGTGGGAACAAAGAACAGATTCTCCCCCCACCACCCAACTCACAGCTATATAACCAAGAAAAAAAATTTGTTCCCATAGTAATGTAGATTTTGAGAGATAAATGGAGTAAGTCTATAGTGTGCAAAGCTAGAGATAGTTAACATATAAACCATGGTTCCCATGACTACCGCTAATAAAATTTTTCTTATTGTTGCTACAGTATGAAAATTGTAATTGCTTTGCTTCTTAAAAGATATCTCACTTCCTCATATAACACAGAAATATATTTTTAGGGACTTAACCTATTGATAAAAATGGAATATTCGATATATCAACTGGTAGCTTTCCTCACATGATTTTAGGAAGAAATTAATCAGGTTCCTAAGAGCCATAGCTGGCTCATATGATGGCTTTTTGCAAATTAGGAAACTATGTGCTTTCTGGGCCGTCTCAAGCTACACATTACACAGTTTAAAGCACTGTGAACTGGGGTTACAGCTCTCCTCCAGGGTACATACCTTGGGGAACAGACAATGGGCTGAAATTTAGCCCCCACTCCCTCAGTCATGCATCTTGTATAGTAAACAATCTGTAAAACTACACATAGTAACACTGAGTCATATTTACTAAATTAAGCAACTGTGCATCAGAAGAACTTGCATAACTTTTTGCTGTCATCCGATACCCTGAACAAAAAGGCCTTCAGCTAAATGTGACTTACAGATAATATAAAGATCCTTCTTTCTACAGCACAACTCTGAAGTGATTTTACAAACTTCTAATCTGTGGGCAAAAGAGCTAAGAGTAAAGTCATCTTGCTGGAAGGTTAACCTTGCAACGTAGAAAGGGCAGTAGCAGAAGTCTATTCGAAATGAGCTAAGCAAAGTGGCATATAGTAAAATGATATTTTTCTAGTTAAACACCTATTGTGTATATACCACTCTGCCTAAAAGGCAAAGGGTATAAGTAAAATATAGTTCCTGCTGTCACAAACTTATAATCTTGATAGAGGGAATGAACAAGAAAGAAGGGGAAGAGGAAAAGAGAACAAAACTGCACTGGCTTCTTAACTGTCTCACTTATTTCCTCAGGCAATAAACCTTATGTAAATGTACGTGATGAATACCACGAGATAACATATAACCCAGTTATTTTGGGTGCAGAGTAAAGAATCTCATATATGTTGCTGGAATTAGTGATGATTCCTACAGTAGTTTTGAAGGAACAGAATTATTCAAAGGATCTGTAAGGAGCTACAGCGTAAGCTATTAACCTTGATTTTTAATGTAAACAAACTCTCTGGCCCAAATCTGTATTTAAGTGAAAGTGGCAGAATTTGACAATCTCATAGACTCAGTATGATGTTATGATGCTTTTGTGACTATGTTATATTGAAAGCTTGGTATCTTTTAAAGCTGCCTCATTGCAAAAGGGCACAGAAGGGGATTTCAAAGTTACTTTAATTTAATGACCACTCTTATTCAATTGTTTTCACAGACCATAAACAGGACTGAAGAATGTCCGTCTGAATCTTTGCCTTGAATGAAGAAACTTCATTGAACAAGAAGTTGGCTTCCAGTTTGCACAGACGTCAATGGAATGCATTTTTTTTTTTTTTTTTTTTTTTTAGTTTTATACCTTACCCAATGAAAACAGATTTTATGTGCTGTGCAAATGGTCTTCATGTGGTCTGACAATTTATTTTTGCCATCATTTTTTTTTTAACTACAGAAAAATATTCCAGAAGAGGAAAAAAAAAAAAAAAAACCACTACAAAACAAAACAAAACATTGAAGGTTGATATTTTATGTGGATGAACATTTGAATTGAATTCAGAATTTTCCTGAAGGTGTAGATACTTTTTTTTTTTTTTTTAACAGAAAACCTGATGTCAAGAGGCGGGCAATAGAAATGGAACCAAATTGTCTTCCTCAACAATTAAGCTACTTTCTCTTTTTCCCTTCTTGTTTAAATCTAGTGGGGTTTTTTTATTTTATTTTTTCTTAGAAATATTTAGGTAAGGTTTATCTTGAATCTTAATTGCCTTAATTTTAAGGACGTCAAAGGCTCTCGAGGCAAGCTGTCAACGTCTTGTTAAAAACAAAAATCAAGAAAGAATTGAAATATTGTGCTGGCTTTAACTGGCACAGAAGTTTAAGACTGAGTTTTTAGGGTGAAAAAAAAACTGTACAGTTTAAATGAAAATGTTTTTCTTCATTTGAAGAAAATTTGTTGATAAAAGAAACCATGGCAACTGCAAGAATTGGAAAAATGCTGGGACTTTTCATGAACTTTGTCTTAAGTGTTGACATGAATCATTCTCAAAGGCTAAAACATTTTACAGTAAAGTTATTAATGTTGGTTTAAAAATAACTGCATTAGAAATAATGCGTGTTTGGGGGGCAGAATGCAGATTTTTTTAATTTACAAAGCGTGATCGCTAGCAAAAGCATTAGTGCTTTTTATCTGCAGTCTTTTTTATGAGCTTTACAAAGTTTTTAGTCAGCTTTGCTTGTCACATTGCAAAACCTAGCTTAAGAGCATTTAAAAAAAAACAAAAAAAACAAGTAGATAGGAGCTTATGGTCAAAAAGTGCAAAAAAAAAAACAAAAAAAAAAAGCAATAGATAGAGAAATTGTTGACAATTTCTGTAGTCTTTCCTAGTTGTGATCAAATTCAGCCTATGGATGGCCTATTTTATACCAAAGATGAAGTGACACCCTATTACAGTCCAGAAGATAGAGGTTGTTTTTCATTTCTTTTCTTTTAAAAAAAAAAAAACAAAAAAAAATTTATTTGACCGACATGGCCGGACCAGTTCTTACTTTGTTGTGTTTAAACTACCTTCCACTGGTGTTTTACATAGTGCAAAAAAAGAGGGTGGGGGGAGTTGTCTTTCTTTTCTTTAAATGTATATTCATTGATAGCAGAAGCTTGTACCTGCTGTGTTTAGCAGTTTCAGCATGAACAGTTTTGGGTATCAACTGATTGATAGAGCCAAGTGGCTTTAAATTCTGTGAGCTTTTCTGGTTTCTCATTAGCTGTCTTGAATAGTGAAACCTGTACTGATGGCCACTAGTAAACCAAGATGCTCATTTAACAGGTTGAATATTCTTTATATGAATTTTCAGCTAAAGACACTTTCTGAACCTGGTCTGAAAGGTCACTTGTCAAAAAACTTAGTGATATTCTGTGAAATGGTGAGTGGTCTCCTGGAAAGGTCTCATTGTATTTGTAACAATAGTCTTCCCTCTAAATTATAACACCTCTGGGTTTTGTCTTCTCACCTCTGTCTTTGTTATCACCTACCATGAATAGTCACCTTGGTTTTGCAAATGGGAAGGGGGTATCTTCTTTTTGCCTCTTTTCATTGTATTTTCATATCTTGGTGTTGCCGAAAGAACTTTTTCTTTCAGTTTAATTCTTTGAGGCATGTAGGCCCAATAAGAATGAGAATTCTATTAGTGGAATTTAGGGAAGTCCTTAAAATGCTAGTTGACAATCAAGAAACAGTATGATTTATATCAATAAAAACCAAAAGAATTAGGTATGATCAATTATGTAAGCCAAGGAGGAATACTTGCATTTAGAATGATGCAAAACTTTGTCTAAAATGAATTAAATTGACCCACCTGTAAAATATATCTACATTTTTAATTCATGAGATATGTGTTCAACCTTTACAGTTTTACCTGAAATTAAGGACAATGGAATAGAATTTTGTTAGGTGAACCATTCACTAGATTGCTTTCTGAATGAATCCTTTGAATCAAATTGGTGAAACTCTTTTTCGCAAACTAAGTCACAGGAGCCTGTCTTAGTCCAAAAGAAGCAGGGAAATGTATTTAAGTGTACTATAAAACAGGGTAGGCTTTTTAAAAACTAAAAAGTTTTAAAGGTAAATCATATTTCCATTATGTCAACATGAGTAATAAGGTTGACTCATGTGAAATTGTCAGTATTCCACTATTTATATAAACTCTGGTTCTCTTATTTGCAACCCCATGAATTGGAAGCTCAAATCAGAGAATGACTCCATATATTTATGGTCACAATGGAGACAACGTGTATCCAAGAAAATGTAGTGTGTGTTACAGAGAAATTGCAACTGGTCACACCCACCATTATGGTTTTTCATGCTTTAGAGAAAATGCTAGATTTATACTGTCTTTTGTTCCATCCTTCAGTTTCCCATGCATTATAAAGGTGGCACTGAAGTTTTTATCTTTGAAAAGTGGGCCCCAAAGTTTTTTGGGGTACAGAAAAAGACATGTATGGGAACCATATTTTCTGTTTCTCTTTTTCACTCTCTAAACTCTTTGTATAAATAAGGATTATCCTGGGCATAATTCATTTGAATATGAAACTAATATACTTTCTTTCATTTCTGTGAAAAAATAACCAAAAACATGTATTAATGTGATACAAAGAAAGTCTCATTTACACAATCAACAATGAGGCTAAGAGGTAGCTACCATGTGGCTAATGAATGTGCCTAGGTAACTTCCTGTTTCTATTCAAAACTGCTGCTTTATTTGTACATTCAGAAATATTTTTTTCAACTATGAAATTTCAATATCAATTTTTTAAGCCACTTTCTGCAAGAGGAAATGACCTGTCATTTGATGTGTTCATGTGTGTTTTGTGTTTGGATAGTTTATATCATGCCATTCTATAAAATATATGTTTTCAAACCAAAAAGAAAAAAAAATAGAAGGAAAACAATGGCACATACTCAAATTTGCCCTGCTTTGTCTGTTGTCTTACTTAAGACTTGTTTTGAAGAGCCAAGTCTGGGAGAGAAAAAAAAGCATCAACAGGTAAGCAGCATTACATTGTGTGATAATAAACCAAAATAAGTTTTCAATATATACAGACAGCAGAATTCAAATTTAATCAACAAAATATATTGTAGTGATTTTTTTTTTTTTTTTTTTTTGAGATAGGGTCTTTGTCACCCATTCTCAGCTCACTTATAATTTTGTTTTTTTTAATTGAAGTTAATTTTCCATGCATTCTGGTCCACCAGATTTTCAAGCATTTATTTGGATGTTTCCATTTTTCCTTTTGACTTTAATGCCAAGATTGAGCTTAAACATGAGGAAACAAACTAAAGCCACAATCCAAATGAGAGAAAAACTGTCTCATGTAAATGCTAGTTTCATGGTCAGTGCAAGAGTGAGTTTTCTTTCAATAATGATAAGGTGTTGTCAAGGGAGGCAAAGTGTGCATGGTAACTGGGAGCTCCCCAATACGTGGTCATGTCTTCTAAAGACAACATAATGAGCCCAAGTGAACTGAAGGTAATATTGGCAGGTGCTGATGACTGTTTGTCCTTGAATGCTGACATGTTTTGAATATTGCAAATGTCACAGTACTCTTAAAAAAATCCTTACCTGACTCTAGTTTTGCCAGGATTAGTTTGTTTCCTTGGTAGATTTCAACATTTCAGAATGTTACCTCCATATTTCACTTGAATTACTTCTTCCTGTGACCTTAGCAGATCTGTCACATTTGAAAGCATATGACTCACTTCCACCCCCTTCTAATGAAAAACTGCATGGTGTTAAAAGCTCCCCCATTAGACATATAAGACTGACAACCAAAGAAGGCTGTTTAAAGCATGAAGTTCACTTTATTTTACTATGCCTAAAAATACATCTTTGGACCCCTTGCAAAGTGCTTTAAAAACTACTTTCAATTTATGTATGACCCCAGAAAAGTAATTGTTTTTCTCCCCCAAAAAAAACCTCTTTATTTAAATAATTGGGATATTTGCTAAATACCTATTTTTATTTATTTATTTTTTTTTACAGTGGCCTAAAACCCCTATTAATGAAAAGTGAAATTTGATTTAATTAGGACTCTTGCAGTCATCTTCACGATTGAGGAGAAGTTTCAATAGGCTGTCTAGACAGATTATGATGTTAATAGGAGATTAAAATACATTTGGCAATTCATTTTCATTCTTAATTTCAGTGCATGAACCACTGCAGATGAGCTGATAAGCAGAGAGAAATTCTCAAGTGGGTTTCAGTAATACATGTTTTTTATATGATTTGAAGTCAAGTAAAGGGACAATATTTATGTACATGTATAACATTCAGCACATTTGAGGAAACATGCACTATAATAAAGCTTTAACATGTCATAGAACCTTGATCTATACTACTTTGTCTTCAGTAAAAAGTAAAGGATGAGATTTTGTCTTTCATGTTATTGTAGCTGGCATGCTTCAAAATTTTGAGCTTACTGGGACTGACTGCCTCTCATTTCAATCTGAGGGATTGACAGAATTTAAACAGGCTCATTGATTCTGTACACTCTACCCTTCCTGTGGCAAGTGATAATGGGATTTCATTAATGAATCAATTTGTTTTACAAATGACATCCACTGTGGCATTGGAAGACAGTTGGGTCTGACTCAAGTTTAACATTTCCTACCAAACATTCTTAAGTATGAAATTGGTCCTTTAATCCCAAATGCTCTTGGTCATGGCTGTCCTTTGCAGATTACATAGCGTTCAGGAAAGTACAAAAACTAAACGCTAAATCCCCAAGTGACCCCAAAGACCTTGTATGATGTGAGAGACAAGAGTTCACTCCAGATTAATTGATCATTGGCTTTATACTCTAACATGTAGATATACTCTCTGTAGCAAAAAAGGGATGAATGTCTTTCAATATTCATTTCTGTTTATTTTTGTGAGGCAAAATAATATATCAAGAAAATTTTCTTCCACTCAGAAAGCTTTAAAGCTGAAGGAAAGGTGCAGTCAAGCTTGGATCTGCAGGAAGAACCACTAGGCCACTGAGTCATACTTGAGCTTTTCTTACTACTGCCCCAATTTCTGAGTTGTGCATAAATACAATCACTCTCAATTTTTGAAGGGCTAATTATCTACTTTGTGGGTGTGTTTTGTTTTTTCTTTTCAATGTGTAGGCCTTGGGCTCTGTTTCCTTTTATTAGCATGTCACTCTGAGGGTGGGACAAACAATTGGAAATAAGAATTGATTGTTTTATTTCTTATAAAGTATTAATTTCTTAAGGGAGTTTGAAATCATTGGTAAAATTAATGTCAGTACATTATATGTCATAAATTTTGATTATCTATGATGTCTTTTCCTATCTACCAGAAATAATTGAGAGTTGGCTGTATTCTTGCA
Source organism: Mandrillus leucophaeus (assembly GCF_000951045.1). Classification (NCBI taxonomy): domain Eukaryota; kingdom Metazoa; phylum Chordata; class Mammalia; order Primates; family Cercopithecidae; genus Mandrillus; species Mandrillus leucophaeus. Next base: position 3,102,601 of record NW_012098876.1, on the reverse strand, counting down.
GAATATACAGGAAAAAAATCATAGCAAAGAATTCGGCTTCCCTCAAAAGAAAGTTATTTTTGTTTCCTTCACTCCACTAAATATGAACCAGTAGCATGGATCCACACAACTTCTGCAAAGAGAGTATAATGGTAGCTCTTGGCACAGTCATATTCATATTTTTAAATCTTTGACCAAAACTATTGCACTGTTTTCGTTCCATTTTGACTGCATTACTGTATTAAGGCTGAATGACTTTGACACTCCCATGGATATTTTTATGATCACATCAAATTTAAATAATGTCCAAAATGTAACTTTAATGTTATATTTTGTTTCAAACCCTCTGGTCTAGGTTATTGAGAAAGATGTTCTTTCCTCCTCCCTCAAATATGTTATCTCTTCATATATATTTAAAAAATGAGTTATTCCCTGCTTTTCAGGAACTGTAAAAATTATTTCAAAGAGACACTTGAAAAAGTTTTCTCTATTCTGGACACAAATGCTTCCATTTATTTCAAAAGAAGAAGAAAACAAAATGGAATCTTAATTTAAAAAAAATATATGTAGTAGTATCTGCTATGAGATATTCAGTGTCTAAAAAAAAATGGGACACAGCTTCTTTTAAAACCCTTGTTTCAGTCCATATTCAACTTCATGGAACTTCTGAAACATCATTCAATTTTGAACTTTATTTAAGAGCATTTTTGTACTGCTGTCTCTGACTGTCATGGAAACTTCTGTAATTCTAAGGTGTTTCTGGTTTTATTTTTAATTTCTTCATCTGTACCACAGTCACATTAGCAACTATCTCCCCCATCCCTTGGGCTTTCTGTAGATCAGTGGATGTTAGGTTTAAACTTCTGTTTTCTTTGATGAAGCTTTCAATAAAAAATGAAAATAAAATCAATTGAGTAGGGCTGTTGTGTTTTTCTGCACTCATCCAGAGACTGGTTGGGGGAGGAGGGCTGTTAGGAAGGAGTGGTGTCCACCTTTAATCTGGAACAGTGCTGGAATTTTTTAAAGAATCATCTCAGCTAACAAAAAATGAGAGAGGAGGGAACATTCAATACATGCCAAGGGGACCTGAGAAAGGCACTGTTTGGGGGAATTTAGAAAGAGAGGACCATTTAGGTCTTCCCAGGGACTCCCACAATCTTCCTCATTCTCAAGTTTAGGGATTTAGAGACCACAGAACTCCTGTCTCCAAACATGCCTAACACCTGCCAACTACTTGATGAATCTTGGATGAAGGCCAGTTTCATTTGACACCTATGGCTTGTATCCCTGCAAGGATTAAATCCAGGTCATCCAAAATCAGAAGTGTCTGTTCCTCAAGTTACAGAAGACTGTGCTAAGCACATAAAAAGAAACTCTCTTTTTCTGGGCCAGAGTCATCCAAGCAAACTTGGAGCTCATATTTGACAGCCAATAATATCCTGTTCTGCAATAGTCATTTGCTGTGTTGTTCAAAAATATTCCATTCTACTGTAGAAGACAGGAAAACAAAGGGATACATGAAATTCCTATGATGTGTTAAACAACAAAGCGACCCTTAAGACAGAAAAACTAAGTAGAGCATGTGAGTGTGAACAAAAATAGAAGGGGAAAGAAAGACCAAGAAAACACTATATGTGATACACTAGATATATATGAGAAAATTAAGCATTCACTATCCATTAGGTCTTAATTTGCTCACTCTTTGTTGACTTCCATTCTGGTACCCATACCAGCTCATCAACCTAAATGGTGAATTTCAGTGGTTTGCCTCTGATTGTCTTGGAGAGAGTAAGAATGTTCCATTGGCCCCCTCTTTCATTGCTCAAACCCCAACTCTGGTAACACACCACCACTGGAGAAGGATGATGTGGCAGAGGGAAAAGGAGTGTATATACCAACATTGCAGAACATTCAGCTAGTGTGATCCTTCCACCCCTCTCACACTTTACCCTCAATGAGCCAACCTATCCCATGACTTTCACCTTGTTTCTTTTCTGGGGATTTAAAATTGATTTAATAAGCCCCGTGCTTCTGGCATCTTTATTGGTCTGTGAGTCTTTCTGTTCTATGACTTCTAGTATAATCTGCATAATAGTGTAGTTGGAAGCTACCACTACATCAAGGTGATTTCCCACACAGCACCTTCTTGCTTTAGAATACATGCACCCAGGGGAGGGTATGGAGAAAGCTCTACAACTGGTGCCCAGGCTCTAAGAATATGTTGTATATATACATTTTCCCTTTCTGAACATCAGTTCACACTGTACTGGCAGAAGAGAAAACTGGAAGAATGGATTTATTGGATAGTTTAAGAAAATAAGCAAGGAACAAAGATCTTGAACTTAGTTTTACCCAATGCCTTTGTTCTGTTTGGGCTGTTATAACAAAATGCCTTGGGTTGGGTAATTTATAAGCAACAGAAATTCATTGCTTACGGTTTTGGAAGCTGGAAAGTCCAAGATCAAGGCAGCAGCAGTTTTGGGGTCTGATGAGAGCCTGTTCCTCATAGATTGTGCTTTCTATGTATCTTCACAAGGCTGAAGGGCCAAACAAGTTCTCACAGGCCTTTTCCATAAGGGCACTAATTCCATTTATGAGGGCAGAGTTCTCATGAGCTAATCATGTCAGAAAAGCCCCACTTTTTCATACCATCACCTTAGGGGTATTTCAATGTATGAATTTTCGGGAGACATAAACATTCAGAACACCACACCCATGTTCTATCAAAGCTTTCTTAGAGCTGAAATTCTTTTTTGTTTATTTGTTTAGGATTAAAAAATAATAGTACTGCACCACCACCCAATATGCACAAAAATTTTGTTTCAAATTGCAAGACATTTTGGAATTTCCTAAAATGTACCTAGAGGTTTCTGCTGAAAAACCCTTGGTTACAAGGAACGAACACAGGAGAATGAAGACTAGGAAATGAAGAAACACTACATTTATTATGGTGACCCTTGTACATAAAATAATCATGGTTTTCTGACCTCATATCTATGCATTTTTTACTAATAATTTATTTTCTCCAAGAACTGAGCGAACTGTCTATTCTCAATAGTTCTAACAAGGTTTATGTTCCATTATGCCTTTTTTAATCGATGCTGATGAAGATAATATTTAGCTGCTTTCCAAAGGCAGTAGAATGAAAAACAATGTAACTCAAACTTAATCTCTGAGAACTTGATTATTTCTGGATTTTTTTTAAGGAGTGACACTTACAATAATGATAAAAGTCTCTCTAATATATCAAGAGACTGTATTTTTTTTTAAATCTTTAGAAACAAAGGGAGATAGCTTTCTCACCCATGATCTTTAGGACGTTGTTAGGTTACTATTGTGGTAAAATGGTCACCAGGTGGCGCTGCTGTATTAGTCTCTAGTGGATTCCAAACCCAAATCCCAGATTCTCTATTCCTACACAAAACCAGTAATGTGAGATAAGGCGGTAAGAGAAAGAGGATCATCATTACCTGGACACTCACTCTGTGCCAGGAGTTGCACCACGTGCCCTCACATACTTGAGTTCATACAACTTTCACAAGAGGTCTCTGAGGTAGGGGTTGGAAAATTCTCCCCATTTCCCAGATGAGGCTTGGAGAGTCGGACAACCTACTCATGGACCTATACTTAGGAAGGGCTAGAGAGTACTTTAAAAACAGATTCAAATTCTCAACCCCTGGCTTCAAAAATTTCTTCTGAAATGGCTTTGGGACATGCCAATGGGGAAGGCGGTTGTGTGTGTGTGTGTGTTTGCTTACTTGTTTGTTTTTAATCAGCAATTTTTTTTTTTAATAGTTTGCCTCACTTGGTCTGGGATTTGTGATTTCTGTAGAAGAAGGGCATCGGACACTCATTCTAATCATCTTAGTGACAAAACTCAACAAAATTCACATTTTCTGTTCCAGAAATAACTTGCTCTTTCAACCTTCTCTGTATTTGAGCCTGTCTGATTTACTCTGGAAGGAAAGTACTTGTCTACCAAATAGATAGGTTTAACTTTTCATTGACTCATTCGTTCAACAGTTTCTAGCATATGGACCCTCCATAAATAATTTAATGATGCCAAAAGAGAGTAGGCATTCTTGTTTGTAAGGTATTGTATTCTAGTAAGTACCAGACATTTATGACATTTTGGTGTGAAATAAGATCAGAGAGTTTTGTGAGAAATATGTTTAACCCTTGCTGCTGCTTATTCCCTAGTTCAGCCCCTTGACAGAGTGTCTGTTATCTTTTTCCTAAGTGATCTGGGACATTTAATTCTTTTGACAGCAAGGAGAGTGGAATATGCCATTGTAAGTTGGACATAACTTTTCAAAGTTATAGGACTTGGCCATGTTTTCATGGTACAGACAAAATCCACACACAGGATCAGCTAGGTACAAAAGCCAATGATTTTTCTCCTAATAATGCTGAATCTACTCATAGGGTTTGAAGGAATTAACTGTTTGTCCAAAATAACTTTTCTATTACCTGGTATTTCACCATTATAACTTTATTCTTGGAGACAGATAACAAAAATTTAGAAAAAATACCAGGCAAGCAGTAAAAGAGCTTGGATTTTGACTTTAGGTATGTTATCTGCAAAACATTTTTTCTTTGTTTCTGAATGTCAGGTTTTTTTATGTTTCAAAATGCATACATACCTTTTATTTCTCAGAATGATTATGATGATAAAACAGGCAATACATTTATCATGTGTAAATGCTCTAAAATTATCATCAATCAAATGTTACGCATAATTTTAACTGTTTAGTTCTGAAGTTTCCATTTAGAGATGTTTTTGTGAGGGTAACTCCTGAGAGTTGAAGACAAGATTAAGATCTAAGAAGATGAAAAGAGGAAATGGTAGAACCAAGGTGACACTTAGCTACTTTGCAATGCTGCTCACATTCTGGAGGACACAAATACCAGGCTTGAAACCACCAGCTTCCAGGCCACAAGAACAAGAGAACACAGAAACATAGCTGCTGGTTGAGCTAAATTCACCCATGATTTTGAATGATAATCCTGTATTATCATCCAATCACCAGACACGCTCTACCTTCTATGGAACTTCCTACATATTGGCATATCATCTAAAGGCAGCTACTGATGGAAGGGGGCAGGTGTTAACAATTTGAGAAGACTACTATACATTGTGAACTGATACAAGATTGAAGAACTAGGGGCAGAATCTTCTTTAGACCTTGAGTTGATGTGGCGTGTTTATCCCAACAAGTGGACAATGTCAATATAGTCACACCAATAGGTAGGTTGCATCAAACAAATATTTCTAAGACAAACTCTTTCTACTAGAAAATGTAATAAGGTCTGGCCTCTACAACACCTGAAACAAGTCTAATGAGTATAAGATAGTGGCTGTGAGATATATACATAGCTCTGCTTCTTTGCCTGCCGCCATGATCTCCCATCCCTCTTGTCTTATGGTTTATTTGTTTCCTGTTTGTTTTTGGTTTCGACTTTTACTTTTTGCTAAAATGTAGTAAGATAATAAACAAACAACAACATACCATGAATGATCAACGCAATGTTGTCCATAAGCTGAACACACAAGAATAACCAAGAAACAGAATATTATTCGCAACCAAAAAGATACCACTCTCCCATGCTCTGTTTCAGTCGTTATGCAAACCCCTCTTCCAAAGGTAACTCTATCTTGAACTCTAAAATGCTGGAATGACTTTTGTCTGAATTTTACTTTACATAAATGTAAGCCGGTGTGCTTTCATGAGAATATAGGTGTTATACACGAAGAAAGAACAACTTTGCTTGTGTTTGAAACCCCCAAGATATCTATTATTCCTCTGAAAATTACACACATAGCTATATTACCCAAATTTTAAAGACCCTCAGTTTCAGAGATCAGACAATTTCTTTCTACCATCTCTTCAATGTTTAACATGCCTTATAGCTTAGCAAAAGTCCTAAACTAAATGTCCATGACAGAATATTAACCATGTTCATTCTATTGTATTTTATTTTATTATTTTTTGAGACAGGATGTCACTCTGTTGTCCAGGCTGGAAGGCAGTGACACAATCACAGCTCACTGCAACCTCTACCTCCTGGGCTCAGGTGATCCTCCCATGTCAGCCTCCTGAGTAGCTGGGACAACAAGCGTGCACCACCATGCCTGGCTAAGTTTTTGTAGACATGGGGTTTCACCATGTTGCCCAGGCTGGTCTCGAATTCCTGAGCTCAAGTCAACCATACTTAAAAGCAATTGCTGAGTCCTAAGGAAAGATTGGTTGTAAGGCTTCATTTAAGGTTTGGCGGCATGTCATTTATTGTCTGCTTATTCAGACAGTAATTGACATGGGACAGCTGATTCCAGATTTCATTAGGAGACCCCCCAGACCTAGAAGTTGCCAATATACCATTGTTTACACAAAAGCACAGTGTATGGAATATATTAAATGCACACCCACCGACTAAAATGACAACTACTTTGACTTCTGATTATAATTTTAAATTGCTTGGGGCTTTCTTACTTAGATTTTGCCATCACTTTCTTTCTTTCCTGACACTGAATCTTTCAGGTCAGTGATCAACCAGGTCTCTTTATGCTACTTCCCAGGTAAGTGCTTTGGGGTTTACATAGCATTTGGGGTGGTGGGATTACCATACATACATCCTTTTGCCATTGTGGTCCTGCAAGCAGGAATCAAAGCCTTTCTAAAACTAACATAAAACCTACTACTTTGGTGAACCCTCTGCAGAGTTTCTATTAAAATACGCATTTTGGCTAGGCACAGTGGCTCCTGCCTATAATCCCAGAACTTTGGGAGGCAGAGTGGAGGTGGATCATTTGAGTTCAGGAGTTGGAGACCAGCCTGGCCAACATGACGAAAACCTGTCTTTACAAAAATACAAAAATTACCTGGGTGTGGTGGCACACACCTGTAGTCCCAGTTACTTGGGAGGCTGAGGCATGAGAATCACTTGAGTCTGGGCAGTGGAGGTTGCTGTGAGCCAA
>NW_012098876.1:3077033-3095461 GCF_000951045.1 Mandrillus leucophaeus | reverse complement strand
GCCTGAGTCTGGGTACCAGGGATTTGACTTTTGCAAGATCTCTGTCTGTCCTTCCTACTGCAGTGCTGGTCCTAGCATGGATTCCTGTCTCTGCCCCACGCATGGAGGCTTCTCTTTTTCTTTTTATATTTTTTCCTGTTCCCTCTCCGTGGCTGCAAAAAGCTTCCAACAATGCCCTTAGGCAGTGGTTTTTGTTTTACTCTTCCCTTCCTAAGGATTAAGATCAGGGTTTTCTTGTTGTTGCTTTGTCACTGTTCTCCCTCACAAGGGAGATGGGTCTGGGTGACATTTTGGGCAGAGGCTTTTTCTTCTCCAGCAAGTGCTACACTTTCTCTTTCTCATGTTCTCTCTGTCTCTTTCTGGAGATTCCTCTCCAATTTTCCTGGTAGGGTTTTGGAGGAAAAGCCTGCAAGAGGAAGCATATTCTGTTATATTTGCAGACTCCCTGGGCTCTACATTCTCACACTCGCCCACAGGCTGTCTTTTGCAACTCATTCAGAACGTTTAGGGGAATCACATTACCCTCAACTTATATGGTATACTAGGCTGAATGGTATCTCCCCCCAGACCCACTCAAAAAAGATATGTCTAAGATGTAACCTCCAGAAGCTGCTAATGTGACCTTATTTGGAAATAAGGTCTTTGGAGATGTAATCAAGTTAAAATGAGATGAGGGATTAGGGTGGTCCCTAAATCCGATATGACTGCTGTCCTTGTAAAAAGAGGAAAACTTGGACACATATGCACACACACACACAGAAGGAAGACAGCCATGTGGGAACCAAGGCAGCAACTGGAGAGACGAAGCTGCAAGTCAAGGGATGCCAAGGATTGCCAGAAGCAGCCAGAAGCTGAAAGAGAGGAGTGGAACAGATTCTTTCCTAGAACCTCAGAGGGAACATGGCTCTGGGACACCTTGATTTCAGCATTCTGGCCTGAAAATCAAGAACTGTGAGAAAATAAATTTCTGTTGTCTTAAGGCACCTAGCTTGTGGTAGTTTGCTATGACAGCCATGGGAAGCTAATACATAAGTGCCGTGCTGGACTCCTACTGACTCCAGTGGGGATGGCACCACGTCCAAGAGGCCAAAGAACCAGAGTCAGTGAAGGAGACATAGGGTTTACTGGGGGGACTTACATATGGTGTGGTTCAGTGGCAGTGGACTGAATAGGAAGACCACTACTGCTTGTAGAAAGCATGCAGTTTATATAGCATTTTCACATCACACTCTCCACCTAGCAATCTCCACTTACCCCCAAAACAAAGGGCCTCTATTCCTTGGACCACCGGTGTTCCAAGAGTTGGGCCACAGGTTCCTTCATAGATAAGGAGTAAATTTCAGGGCTGGTCACTTTCTGATTCCTTGACTCAGAACTCTAAAGCAACATGCTTCTTAGACCATAAGGTCATTCTCAGAGTATGCTTCAGTTGTGACTGTCAGGTGCCTCTGCCATGCAATAAGACATGCACAGAAACTGCTGCAAGCAAGCAAATGCTTACTCAGGACCTGTTTTTCTCAGGAGATACCTCTTTTCTCAGATTTTACTATAGTGGGTTGCCCTGTGACCTCAGTTTTCTGATGGCCTCAAGAAAAGTCATCAAATTTGCAGCCTGTCCAACATTTTCAATGTTGTAAGCATGGAGCTATCATTCTACATATCTGAGCTGAAACTAGAATTCTTGATTATGTGAGGTTTTAATTTCAAAATCCTAACCAAATTTCCTTAAATAAGACATTTTACTCTGAGGCTAACTAGGAACCAACAAAAAGAAAGACTTTTCACTCCTGTATTAGCCGTTTTGTTATTTCCTCACTGGTACTTTGATCTTTCCAGACCCTCAAAACAAAAGGAAAGACGGGACAAAGAGCACCATGTTTTCTAGCTCTCCATTGTCTTACTTCAGCATTGGTGAAGTCAGGATCCCCCGAGAGTGAACTGGTCTAGGAAGACAGTAGCCAACAATTCTGATAGGAAAGGGCCTATCAGAATTGAGATGATTTTCTTGCTACACTTAGCTACTGCGTTGGAAGTCATCATGGCAGGGAAAGTAAGGTAAAAACCAGAAGTTTTTTGACTAATGAGGACTTTTCCAACAGCAATTGGGGCATACTTCCTTCACCTCTCCACTCTAGACTCTGCTGTTACTTGCACCTACTGCAGAGACATTTTATTCCTCTAAGACTCTCTACATTTTTGACAACTCCCTTGTCTGATATTCAGTTAGGTTATTTACCAAGGTAAATTTATTTTGTACAGTACAAAACATTAAAACTTTAACAATCTTTATACATAGGCATCCATATTCATGAGCAATATATCTACTACACTTCTAAACAGGAAATATACCTAAAAATATTAAGTGTAATTAAAAACAGGGCATCCAGGGGGTAATAACTCCCCTCAAGCCCATCTCTACTACTGTAGCAGAGGTAGAGCTCAGCAGTAAAAAGTACAGTCTTTCAAATCAGGCAACTTGTGTTTAATTTTCAGCTCTCCATTATTAACTTTATAAACCCTGTTTTCCTCATCTCTAAAATAAGTAAACTAATAGTATCTGACTCATATGAGTTTTTGTGAGTGAAATAAAAACATGTAAAACATTTATAAGGGTAACTGGCATACGGTAAGTGCTCAGCAAACATTGAATGCTATTATTTTATTAAAAGATTCTACTGAAGTCAAGAGTACAAGGAAACTACATCAATACATAGTGGTTTAGCTCAGCAACCATTTTCAGAGGGTTAGAAAGGTAACCTTTTTGAGATACCAGATAGACCCTGGTTGAAAAGTGAATAGGGAGTCGTGTTCACAAAGATTTTATTACTTGACCCACAGCAAGTTGGATTTTTCTCAGACACTACTTCTCTAAATCTTTTCACTCTTTAGGGCTTCTGATTAGATTAAGACTTATTTTTTTGTTTTTTTGTTTTTTTCATTCCAGTTAATTATGGAGGAAGAGAACCAACAAAAGACAATTGTTTCAGTATCTGACAAAGGAGTGAAAACTATGAAGAAAGCGAACCTGGTTCTGCTCTGAAACATCAAAAAGTATGGCAAGTGGCTAGGTGCTTAGGTATGAGGTCCACTTTGAATCAGCTGGACCCAGTGCAGCAAGAAATAAAAAGACATCTGTGTCCTTTTGCTACTGATATATGATAAGAGAAATTAATACCCCTTTTTTAAAGCAGTGAACAAATTCCAAAATCATCAGAGGTCTGTAACTTTCATATTCTCTAGTACATATGGTTGGTAGAGCAGGGATTTATTTTTCTTTTATACAGATGGGAACACTGAGGCTCAGAGAAGACACTTGATTTTCTAGGTGGCAGACATTACTGTTAATCCACTGTGGAGAATGGAAAAGAAGTCTCTATTTAGCTTAAAAAGAATGGATAAGAATGTCATTCTATGTATTTCTTCTGAAGCATTCTTGTAATTTTGAAACATTATAAGAGTCTTTCCAGTCTTACAGGATGCCTAAAATATCTCTTCTATTTTGGGCTATTACTACTTAATTCATTGTTTGTTTCAAAAAAAAAAAAAAATGACATCTTTAGTACTCCTTGATGTTTTTGTCCTTCTGTTCTTTTGTTTGCAAACTCTGACCTTTTGCCTCCTCCTTCAACTTTCCTCCTCCCCATCCGCTCTGGAGGACAGCTAGGAGGTAAATGCTGAAGCTGGCAATGTGTGCTCACCTCCCAGGCTCTGCCTTCTCCCTCTTGAGCTGCATGTGTACATTCCTCATATGAAAATTTGTCTGCAATTGTGAGTCCCGGTCCCCTGTATGCCACAAACCCTAGCTCTTGAATTTGTGTCCGTGTTAGACATACTGTTGCCTGGGTGATGCTTGCCTATTGCGGTACACAGCTGAAATATCTATTCTTCTTTTAACACTTCTCTATGTCTTATTTCGTGAATTGCACCCAGGCTTGGCTGCTAGAAAAGTCGGCGTTTTGAATGAGTTTCTTATTAGCTTTCTTTTTTTTCATCTGTATTTAGCTATTTTGTAAAGTCCTTATTTATTTTTTTCTCTGGTTCATTGCCTTTCTGTCTCCATGTCTTTAGCTCTCTCAGTTTGGATTTTTGTTGATTTCTTTAATTTTTTTCCTAATTATTCTGATTGTTCATGATTATAGAAAATTTGGAAAATGCAAACTGACTTATAGAAGAAAATAAATACCTATCATAACTACACAGAGAAATTTGTTTAACTCTTGTTTTCTCTATGTAATTCTACATGCAATCCTATATGCATAGACGTATACTATGACAGTATGTGTCATTTTTTCACTTACATTGTGAACACTCACTATATTATTTTCAACTGCACTGTTTTAAACATCACATTAAATTCCCTAGAATAGATGTACTATAAACCACCTCTGGATTTAATTAATTAAAAAATAAAAACATCATAAATGATAGTATTGAGTAATGATGGACAATTCACTTTTTAGGAGCTGCACTTTAAAATATTTAACTAAAAAGGTAGTATCCATTAACAATACCCAGAAGACTGCCTCATGTTATTTACTTTAAGCTACTTACATTGAATGGCCAGGACACTCAGATTTTTGTGGAGGATTTCAGGATCGATCAATCAATCAATCAATCAATCAAATTGTACTTGAGATAGTATGTGGTGAGTTATACTTAATTTTTAAATTCTTAGTTTGATTACAAATTTATTTTCCTTAAATGAGGAAAAAAACAACTGAAGTTGAATGTCAAGAAGTTCTTATTTTGACATACAACAGTAATTTAGAATGGATCAGAGACAGTTAGTATCTGACTACTCAGCCATAAAAAGAAATGAATTTAACGATACTCGTAGTAACCTGGATGAGATTGGAGACTACTGCTCTAAGTGAAGCAACTCAAGAATGGAAAACTAAACACTGTATGTTCTGACTGATATGTGGGGGCTAAGCTATGAGGATGCAAAGGCATAAGAATGATACAGTGGACTTGGGAGACTTGGAGGGAAGAGTGGGAGGGAGGCGAGGGACAAAAGACTACAAATGGGGTGCAGTATACACTTGGGGGATGGATGCACTTGGGTGATATGTGCACCAAAATCTCACAAATCACCAATAAAGAACTTACTCATGTAACCAAACACCACCTGTAATAACCTATAGAAAAATAAATAAGAAGAAAAAAGAGTATTCAATAAAATAAAATGTGAAGAACAATGTCTGGTATACCAATCAGCTGAGTTACAAAAAACAAAAATCTGTATGTGTATATGTGTGTTTTGATATATTTTATGTTTTTCCATTTATGTTTATACATATCCATACCCACACACAGAATCTGCTTGTACAGCAATAGAATGTCTCTGGAAACAGATACAAGGAAGTCATAACACTGGTTTATGGATGGAGGTAGGGGAGCTAGTGTTCAAAGGAAATTTTTTTACTATATACTTTTCACATCTTTTGCGTTATTTTGTGAATGTGTTACTCTTCCAAATAAACACACATACAAACAAGAAAATACAAACACTAATGAAAACATTTCAGTAGAAAGAGGTGAATATTTTTGACTCAGATATCCATCAGACTTTTGAACTCTCCAGTACTCCTTGCAATGAAATTGTCAAACTGCCAACAGAGAAGCATTATTCAGGGTTCTTGGTTTTCTGAGTGTCAGGGCTCTCTTTGGCATTTGGTAATACTTTAGAAATCTTTACAGAATCAAAATTCATGGGAATAAAATACAGAAGTTATATTGAAAAAAATTAAAATATTGTAAATTTATTGATGTAGTAATAAATGAACTTCTTTATTAATGCTGTATATAAGATTTACTGACATGAAATTTTGAATTATCTACAAAAATTGTAGTGTGATATAAAATGATTTGTAATTTCTGTTGATGATAAAGCACTCTAAATAGTACTGTGGTTTGTTGTTTACAATTGTCATTAAAGGAAATGTTAAATTTCTGTTGGATGTTAGTAAGAATAAAGCAATATATTTTTTTCCTACTCATGTTCACGGACTCCTGAAAGAGTTTTAGGGGGTATGCTGGAAAAGAAGTAACTTTGGATCAATCCACTGAACAAAACATAGTAAGGTCTATAATGGAGCACTAGCCAGCTTGAGGATATCCCAAGACTCACCACAGAGACAAGGTGTGAGCTAGGTCTTACAGGACAAGCAAGAATTTGCCTGGTGAATAAGGAGAAAAATGAATGTTTCAAGAGAAGGAACAATGTGAACAATAGCAGAAGGGTGTGGAAACTTGTGGAACTGCAGCATAGAGACAACTATCTGTATTTCATTAATCCTGATGCACGAAGTAAAGGGAGGAGTTGGGGGAGATGGGTCTGCAGAGAATGGCAGGAATGTGCACTGGAGAACACTGGATGCATTGCTGAGGAGCTTGGATTTTATTCAGTGAGCAATGGGGAGCCTCTGAAGAACTATAATGAGGCAAGTTACATTGTCTGAATTGTGTTTTCTGTTGAGTGCTCTGGCTGCTCTATAGAAGATGGGTTTAGGTTGGTGGGAGACCAGAGAGGATGACACTTCAAAGTTTGTGCAGAGATAATCAGCAATGAAATGGGAACATACCTTTTAGAATGGGGACAAAGGATAGAGATAAGAAATACTTAAGATATTGTGGTAGATTGGGTCATGAGTCTCTAATTCTTTGTTCTCTCCCTGTTTTGGAATTACACACCCACAGCATTTGCCTTGTAACACTGTCCCTTGCACTAGAGGCAGAGTATATTTTCCACCCCTTGTCTTTGGGCTTAACTATTTTCTTTGGACAATGGGATATGAGTAGACTTGTTATAAACAGAGGTTTGAAATGTGAGTGTGCAATTAACACTCTTTAATTTATCACCACAAAACATACTTTAGGTAGCTTCTACTTCCAGGAGGATGGGAATACACCCGAATCTCACACTTGGTCTGAGGCCAAACCTAGTTGCCTTGCAGTCTGAAGCAGAGCATCCCTGATAGGTCCGGCCTAAATCAGCAAAACCACAATCACCCCCTAGAACCATACAAATGAGAACAAATGCCTACAGTGGCCGGCCACTATTTTCCGGTTGCTTTTTATGTAATACAAGGTGATAAGTAGAGATATTAAGTTAGAAGTATTCAGTAGTTGAATGGATATAGAGTTTAGAAAATGGGGAACCACTGGAAGAGATTCTCTAGGTTCTGATTAGAGTAATTGAGGATATAATAGTTCAAAAAATGAGACAGAATTAGTGGAAGAGAAACAGCTTTTGTGGTAGAAGTTAATGGGGTCAGTATGAGACATTTTGAGTTGGAACTCTTGGTGAAACATTTACATGAGATGATTTAACTTTCAGTTGTGTACATAAGTCAAAGTTTGAAAAGAAATCAAGATTGAAGTCAGAAAAGTGTAAGTCATTAGGTTATAGCTGGTAGCTAATATCATGAAAGTTAATAAGATGGCTCAGGGAGAGAGGCAATAGTAAACATAAAATTGGGCCAAAGAAAAACAGTGATAATCCAAAGAAATTCCTGATAAAGTAGAAGGAACCAATAAAAGATGCTGAGAGAAAATTGTTTATAGCTAGATGGAGAAACACAGTGTTACAGAAAATAAGAGAGAAGTGAGTTTTAAGAAGAGATAGAGCAATATTATTGAATATGGCTATGATGGGTTGGTGTAGAGCCAAACTGCAAGTGGGGTGAGTAGTGACTTTAAGAGGAAAATCTCCTTTTTGTCAGAAACATATTCCTAAACTAGCAATGGCATCCATACATCTCAACCACAAGCTGGCCTTTATGCAATGGAATAGCAGATTCAGGAGATTAGTTACCTCTATGTAAGTCCATTTATAATGTTATAAGCAAAATCTTATAGATCACTTTAAACCCTACATATCAAATAATAAAGTATTTATTCAGACTCTTAACATAATTAATATCTGATTCTTGAAACAACCATGGAGGTAGGAGCAACGAAAGAATTGTCATTCAAACTCAAACTTCAAATTTGGCTTCAAATCCCATTATTTCTTCAGCAACATTACATCATGTAGATAATGGCCACAAAGTGGAATACCAATTACGTGTGAGTGTGTTTCCATGTCTCAGTATCTAATGAGCCCATTTGATCTATGAGAATCACTTTGGTTATTACTGAAAGCAGACAAGAGCATTTTAGCAGTCACTATGCTTTATTGCATCTGTTAAGCAGAAATGTAGGTAATCTAGGATCAAGCCATGACAAAACGTGTTTCTAGCTCTGTTTTAAAGTCTTATTATGCTTTGCCTAAATGTTTTAAAACATTATGTTCCAGCAATGTTGGATTTAATTGAAAGCTGTCTTATAAAATTAATTCAGTCAAAAGCAATTGGTAAAAGTTGTTGAGAGACAGTGGTGTTCATTTTTTCAAGTGCTGAAATTCTGACAGAGTTTGGGGCAGAGCAAAAAGAGTAAGACAATCAGTGGGAAAACAAATATTTTCATTTACTTTTTAAATAACTTACTGGTTATGATACGCATTTTTGGGTCATGTCCCTACCACACAGCAACAATTAACGCTAGAATACTGGTTATGTTAGTGAATATGCTTCTTTCCACCTTTTTCCCAGAATATCTATAAATTATATCATTGAAAAATTGAGATGATACTCTTACAATTTACTGAGTCCTTTTTAAAATAAGATTTTATATTCTATTTAGTTTTTCTATACAAGTGCTTCTCAAACGATCTGTGATAATCATTTATTTTTGCTTTAACTTCGTCTGTCGCAAACCAATACTTTTGTAAAACACAACAAAAACTTCCTAGATGAAATTAAACAGACACACAATTGAAGCTCCCTATTTTTAACTATTATTGGATTCAACTGACATTCAATTATAAAGTTTAAAAATGCCGATTCTCAAATTTTGTTATCTTCCCATAGTACAGTAACAAACGTTTCACCCACTGACTGGCACCTGCCTCAATACCACAGTTTGAGTAGCCCTATACTACAACATCTTTTTCTTTCTTTTTTTTTTTCTTTTTTTGTGATGGAGTCTCGCTCTGTCGCCCAGGCTGGAGTGCGGTGGCCCCATCTCAGCTCACCGCAAGTTCCGCCTCCCGGGTTCACGCCATTTTCCTGCCTCAGCCTCCCGAGGACTACAGGCACCTGCCAGCACGCCTGGCTAATTTTTTGTATTTTTAGTAGAGACAGGGTTTCACCATATTAGCCAGGATGGCCTTGATCTCTTGACCTTGTGACCCGCCCTCCTCGGCCTCCCAAAGTGCTGGGATTACAGGCGTGAGCCACCGCGCCCAGCCTACAACATCATTTTTTGATATGATATATCCACTACATTACTCATACATACAGGCATGTGTTCCAGGCATCCCTTCTGCCTTATTTCCTTTTTAATAGGTTCCAACAGGAAGAAGTTTGTGAAGACCAAAGTCAACAGTTAAGGGAGTAGTTACCATTGGAAGTAAACTCTATTGTATTTGAGGAGGGCAAGGTATAAAAATAAAATGAATAAAATGCATAACTTTGCACAAAGTATAAAATAAATGAAATGCATAATTTTGCACAAAGTATAAAAGACAGTAAGTTCTTTTGGAGAATCAGTAAAAACAAGAAGAAGTTGGTGGAACAGTAGAATGCTTTTTATTCTTTGATCTTAGAAATGGAAAGAGCCCAGAGAATAATTAGTCTATGTCAGATGGAGTTATCTGTCCTCCAGAAGGTTTGTATCAGATCATTATTTTCAAAACTGGGATACATGTTACACTATTAGTATACAACATGTTATTTGGTGATATGCTGATAAGTATGTTTCTTATATTTATGAATATTCATCATTTTAGAAAAATAGAACTTCGCATCAAGATTCCATCATGGCCACTATCACTTAAAATAAGGCTAAGATAATCAAGAGAATTGAAAGAAAATCATGAATTGATAATAATATAGGTAGTATGAAAATATGGCTCTGTGGAAATTACTCAATTTGGAGGAAATCCAGATTGGATACAATTTAAGGTACTATTCATAGAAAAAATTCTACATATTTTCAGCTATTGCTTTGAAAAATAATTTATATCACAGAACTCTGGACCTTGGGGAAATGGGTGGAGACACAGAGAGAGGTTATTTTCATTACTATTGCTGTGAGGCAATTCACCTTAAAAATCAGTGGCTCAAAACAATCATTTTATTATGCTCATTGATCGTGTCGGTCAGGAATTCAGGGAGGGAACAACAGAAATGGCTCATCTCTATTTTAGGTTGAGCCTGGGACCTCAACTGGGAAGACTTGAAGGGCCTGAGCTGGGAGGATTTAAAGACCAGGCTGATGACCAGGCTACCTACATGTTGGCTTAACTGTGTGACACAGCTTCCTAACAGTGTGACAGCCTCACGGTAGTTGAACCTCTTACAGATCTGTTCAGTGCTCCAAGAACAAGGTGGAAGTAGATTCATTGTTTCAGACTAAATTTAAAAGTCATACAGCATTGCTTCTAATGTATTCTATTGATTACAAGAGTCACAAGTCCACTCAGAAACACAGACCTTATCATTGAATGGGAGGAGTATCAAAGAATTGGCAACTGCTGTGTCTCAGAAAACATTACAACTAAGTATTTTAACCTAAAGGAGACTGGTGGGGGTCTCAGAAGCAAGAAGCTCACTCTGATTTTTCCTACCGTTCTGTGTGAAGCATGGTTGTAAAGGAATTGATATGGTTAGGCTTTCTGTCCCCACCCAAATCTCATCTTGAATTGTCATCCCCATAATTACCATAATCCCCCTGTGTTAAGGGAGAGACCAGGTGGAGGTAATAGAATCATGGGGGTGTTTTCCCCCATGCTATTCTCATGATACTGAGTGAGTTCTCACAAAACCTGATGGTTTTATAAGGTGCTTTTCTTCCTCACTGGGTTCTTCTTCCTGCCACCTTGTGAAGAAGGTTTCTTGCTTCCCCTTTGCTTCCCACCATCAATTGCGAGTTTTCTGAGGGTTCCCCAGGCATGCTGAACTGTGAATCAATTAAACCTCTTTCCTGTATAAACTACCCAGTCTCAGGCAGTTCTTTATAGCAGTATGAAAATGGACTAATACAGGAATTTTCTGACCAACCTTGCCTCAAAATAGGTCATAATACCCTAGTTCCGAAGGGGTCCTGCCACAGAGCTGGGTTGGGGAGGGAAAGAAATGCTACACCAAGAAGCCAAGAAGAATCTGAATAAACAGGCCTTGTTGAATTTCCCCTCTTGGTCATAACTAATAGATCACATTGTTTTTATACAATCACATTTCTTTCTACAAAACTGTGCATTCTTTACACCACCAAAGCATAAATATACACAGTTTTCCCTGAGTCTTTGAGTCATTCCTGAAAGTTTGTTTCATGTAAAATTTTGTTAAATAATTTTTTTGTAGTTCTCTTACTAATCTGTCTTTTGTTATAGGAGTATTAGCCATAAGCCTCATGAAGGACAGTAGAAAGTATTATCTTTTCGCTCCTACATGGCCATTTTTAAAAAATAACCTTAAAGGATGAAAGTGAGCTACATGGCCATGCTTTTAAATTCTATTTCCCAACTATTACAAATTTATTCAACTTGGTTACAAAATTTTCTCACATTTTCCATGCATGTGAGTTTAACAGTGTCCCTTCTTAAATCAATATCGAAAGAATAGCTACTTGGAATAAAGTCACCTGACAAGGGTACGACAGAAGTATGAAATAAAGACTTCTATCACATTTACTGAGTTGTTTATCCAACTCCACACACTGACTTCTTTTGATCAGAAATAACTGCCTGCAAATCAGAAGGAAGAACAAGATGATTAAGAGGTTTCCAATGAGAGATGCCGTCCATCTATTGCATTCTGTCCAATCACCTGGTGAATTTTAGTGATCGATTCTTTTGGTGTATCTCACCTTTGTGCTATTACTCAGGGTAATGAGCAGAGAGCTTGAATTTTGTTTTAATGTGCTGATAAATATTTTCTGGTCATTTGCAATACTGCTAAATTTGTGGGATTTTTTGGTTGTCTTTGTTTTGTAAATTCTATTTCAGAAATAAGGAAATAAGTAGGAAGACCCAGTATGGCACACTGCTATTCATCAGCAAGTTATCCTTTACCATTTTAGCCACTGTTTAGTCATTGCCAAAGCAGTTCACATGCTCAAAACACCACCAGCTTGAAAAGGACAAAATTAATATGGCAAACTAGTCACTCAGAGCAGCTCTTAAAGGAGAATAAAAGATTGTATCTGATGTATTTCTGATGTTTCCTTACAAAGGAGAAGGAAATCATTATCCATATAGTAAAATACATGAAATATGTAAGCTGGAAATCTAAATATTTGGTAGTAAAAGTTCCCATCTCTACATGACTTTATCCTCACTTCTTGAAATACTGTAATTGGTTCTAATAACTACCTCCTTTTGAGTGGTGGTGTTCTCTTCCTCAACCTTATAATCCTCTTTGAAATAAGTTTTAGCCAGTAGAAATACTGTGCAACAGAAACATGTGATAATATGATTAATATCCTTAAGAAGTACCCCTTACAAGAACAAAGCAAATTGGCTGAGAAACTCTGTTCAGAACTTGAATTCTCTCTATGGCTGGTTTTACATCCATGCTACCTAGCTACCTTTTTTATTTTTCTTCTTAAAGCACTTTGGTTGAACTATCCGTGTATTTCAAAGTGAAGTATTTTGGAGGGATCCATGATAATGAACAATGTTTCTCAACTTTTAACGTGTACAGGATTACCAGATCTTGTTAAAAGTGCAAATTATAATTCCGTAGATCTGGGCTGTGGTGGATAACTATGTCCTGAGATTCTGGCTCCAAGGCTGCTGGACCCAAGACTACACTTTGAGTTACAAGGATAGGAGGATAGAGTGTGTTTTGAGTTTTCACTCATTAGAAGAATTTCAAAAATAACTCTAATTATAATCAACTTTGTATGTTTCTCCATACACAAACTGGTTCAAACAATTACTATAGTAGATTCAAATAAAAGAAATTTATTATCAAGTAAATAACAGTTCCAGCTTTTTTACCAGAAACACAAAGATTGTTAATTTCAGAGTTAGATCATTAGGAGACATGAGAAAAAATGGCAAAATTACTTTAGTGTTTACTGAACATTTAATTAGTTCATTTGAATTTATAGTTTTGACTTTGCAAGGCTGAGGTTCTTGAGACATGTTTTCCTTAAACACTAGCTGTTGTGTTCTTAACCTCAGAATCAGACAAACTGAACATTCAGTGCAGCCAACCACACATCCAAACACACACATTGAAGCTAAATTTACTCTGTCCCTGTAGCATCCCCAAATGTGTGTGAAGAAACCATTCTAGACATTTCTATTAGGGTCCCAGCCCCGTACTAATTTTCAAGCTCTGAGACGAAAAGAAAAGGCAACAGTGTGTAATTAGAGAAATCTATGATTTACACATTAGTGAGCAAAGAAATGTAACCCACAGAGGGAAGAATGAAATTGTGGCCAGCTAATAAGTGTCTGTACTTATTACGGCTAAAGAAACAACCTATGAAACGAATCTAAGCCTTCCCCAAACAGTGCAGGATAATTATATTTGGCATGAGTTCCACAGGGAAGATGCAGCTTTAGAAGCTTAAAGAACAGAGAAATGGGAAGAGGAGAGCCAGCTGAAGATATAAGTAAAACATTTTTCAGATATATCACAGATGAGGGAAAGGATAATGGTGAGAAAAAAAAAAGACATTGAAGGCCATGGGGAAAAGGAGAAAAAATGAAATATGCCTTTTTAACCTCAGCCTTCATTCTGGAAGATGATGGGAAAATTTAAATTTCAAAGTCATCCACAAGAACTTGGAGAATAACCTTGATGGAAAATTTCTAGCAGGACTACCGAGATCTTTAATGCCCAAAATCAAAAGAAACAGACGAACAGTCCCTTGAAGAATTTATTCCTCTCCTGATGGTAACTTTGTTAAACACTGACTCTTATACTGGAAATGATGAAACAAATGTTATTTCTGCCTTTGAGAAGTTTCAGCGGAGGTGAAAGTCTACAAACAGACATACACTGCAGCAGTCTGAATATGCAAGGCCAGTAAAAACTCAGCCTTTTTCTCATTGGGGGCCTTGGGTTCAAACCCCAGATCCTCCATTTACTAAGAAGTAAGTGACACCTTGAGGAAGACGCTTAATCTTTTTGAATCTCTGGTTACTTATCTTCAAAATGGAAATGATAATATGTCTAAGACAAGACTGCTGAGAGAATTAAATATGAGAGGGCCCAACCTGCAAACACATAATATTTTTGTTTCCTTTCTATCTGAATTAAAGCATTCTGCAAAGGGCCAAGTTTAAGGATGATGTCATGGACATTCATAATAGTAAATGTGCTTTCCTGACTATTTCCCTTCCTCCTTTTTCTCCACCCCTCCCTTTTTTCCTTTTAACATTACCAAAAATATCATAATAATGAATACAATTGCTGTACTTGGAGAGTTCAGAGTAGAGGAGAATAAACAGAATTTTAAATCATTTCAGTGCAATGCAGCAAATTTTGTGGCAAGGTGAATCCTAGTTATTGGGGAAGAATCAAGAATGAGACCCCTAATTATGGGCAGAGGGAATGGAAAGTTAAAGCTCATGGTAGTAAAAGTGTCTGGTAAGGGGTTTATAGAGGCAGTGACATCCAAGATAAGCTCAGACGAGATCAGGTGCATTCAGGGTAGTATGGCTATACACCAAGAGAAGTTTAGGATGCCCAAATGGACCCAGTTCTAGTTATTATCTTATCCCCAGTTCCTAGCACAGTGCCTGATACATAGTCGAAGGTTAATACATTATAATTAAACGGATAAATGATGGTGGTGGACAAAGACAGGAGAGTAGATTGGGCTCTCTAGACCAATGATTATAAATCATGGCTGAATATCAGAAGAAGCTCAGGAAATTCTAACACTATAGTTTTAGGATGAAGTTCAGGATGATGAATTTTCATAAGGCTCCACAAATAATTTTGTTGTGCATGCTCATGTAGGAATCACTGTACTCAAAAGGGAGAATTGCATGTGTTGAGAATCAGAGACTCAAGGCTGCTTATTACAGGTAGGTCATTAAGAATGCAACAAAAAGGCCGAGCGCGGTGGCTTACGCCTATAATCCCAGCACTTTGGGAGGCCGAAGCGGGTGGATCATGAGTTCAGGAGATCGACAACATCCTGGCTAACACGGTGAAACCCCGTGTCTACTAAAAAAAAAAAATACAAAAAATTAGCCAGGCATGGTGGTGGGCACCTGTAGTCCCAGCTACTCAGGAGACTGAGGCAGGAGAACGGCGTGAACCCAGGAGACAGAGCTTGCAGTCAGTCAAGATTGCGCCACTGCACTCCAGCCTGGGCAACAGATCAAGACTCCATCTCAAAAAAAAAAAAAAAATTGCAACAATAAATAGCCTAAGGCATTTAGGATAGAATTATCAACAAAGCAAAGGAAGTTCTTCTCTCCCACTTACAAGGGAGGATGGACCTAAAAATATTTTTTTTCGGTTGATATAGGGTAGTTGTACCTATTTTGGGGGTACATGTGATATTTTCATACAGATATACAATAATCATGTATGTAATGATCTAAGCAAAGTAACTGGGATATTCATCACTACAAACATTTATCTTTATGTGGGAACATTACAATCCCTCTAGCTATTTTGAAATATATAACAAATTGTGGTTAACTATAATTTTCCTACTGTACTATCAAACACTAGAACTTATTCCTTCTATCGAATTGTATTTTCATCCCCATTCACTAACTTGTCTTTCTCCTCCCTTCCCTTTCCAGCCTCTGGTAACCACCGTCCTACTTTATACCTCCATGAGATCCACTTTTTTAGACCCCACATCTGAGGGAGAATATGAGATATCTGTCTCTCTCCACCTGCTTATTAAACTTAACTTAATGACCTCCAGTTCTATATATGTTGCTGAGAATGACAAGATTCAATTCTTTTTTATGGCTGAATAATATTTCATTGTGTATATATGACACTTTTTTTTTATTTGTTCATTTGTTGATGGACATTTAGGTTGATTTCATATGTTGGCTGTTGTGAATAGTGCTGCAATAAACATGAGAATGAAGATCTCTCTTCATACAATTTCCTTTCTTTTGGATAGATACCCAACAGCGAGATTGTTGGATCATATGGTAATTTTATTTTGTTTTTTTGAGAAGTTTCAATACTGGTTTCCATAATCACTAGACTATATTTTGCTAGATGACTGGCCTCATCTGAATCTCCAAAAATCTAGTAACAAGGTCTGGTGTGTAGGTAGTTATATTTGGAGTTGATTCCTAGAAACAGGACCAGAGAACGTGTAAAAGAAGGAGAAAAAAGGAGTGTGCTATTGAGTTGGTAAACAACACAGGCAACTTCGTATAAACAGATCTTCTGAGGAGCTTCCAAAACAACTTTCAGAATTTCGCACCAGATGATCCCCAAAGAGAAACATTTATCAATTCCAGTACCCACTGAAGGTTGCCCTAGGGTGTACTAACTCCTCTGTACTTCTAGGCATGCCAAGAAGAGAAACCCTCCATCGAAAAGCAAAAGATGCGCTACACACACTTAAGAGTGAACTGCTAGGAGAGCAAGATGAGTTAAATTTCATATGGAACTAGGCAAAAGCCACAGTGGACATCAGAGATGAAGCTGAGGGGATGGAGGTAAGAGGGATACAAGAGGAATCTGGTATCTTGACCTTCAAGATTTATTTTAATAAATTATCTAAGCTCATTCAACTTACTTGCAGCACACATTAAGAATTTTTACCCCCTCATCAAAGCACATTACTTATTCCTTTAGTTGATGTATGTGTATTTAACCTATTATTTTAGAATTTGGCATAATTATTGGCTGTGTCCTCATCTAAATATATAGAATTTCTCACAACATCCTACTTTATATAGTAGGTAGGTCACCTATAATTGCTTGTTTAGAAAAATTATGAAGATTTTGTTACTCTCTTTTGGCATCACACTACAAAAGCATTTTTTCCTGGCTTCATGATAAATAATAAAATTACCTTTTTATAAATAAAGATAATATTATATCTCAATCCACCATAATCAAAGAGGCTTAAAAGCACCATTGGAAATACGGATATCTACGTATATGGTGTTGCCAAGGAAGACTGACTGAATGAAGTAGTATTCAGTTCACCTTAGTAAATTCTTCAAAATCCTTCCTCCTCAGGCTTCCACCTCAGGCTTTCATAGGTAGGAACTCACTTTCTCAGTGCCTCAAATTTTATCAGGATCATGAATGCTAATTAGATACAGATAGATGTGTCAGCTTCTTGAATCAGAATCTGCATGTATTTTGTTCGCTATATATAAAATATCCCCATGGCCTCAACTAAAATGCCTTCATGGACTCAGCAGGTAATGTGAATAAGTGACATTATGGAAGTGCAGACCCAGTGGGAATTGGAGAGTATATGCCCTGTTTAAAGGCACTCAATTTTTATTATTTCAAAATACTATATGGCTAAATAAAGTAATGATAATAACAAAAACAATAAACTGTTATTGATGATATCTAATAGCTGGTAGAAATAAACACTTTATTATTAGTATTATCATCATTATCATTATATTTTCATCTTATGTACTCTACTATTTGATTTATGAAATCTAAATATTATCCTTTGGCTCCCACAAGTTACCCATTCAGCGACTAGTACATTTATTCAATTTTCACCTTTCTTCTAAGTTTATTTCTACTTGATCAGGTCACATAACCTTATGTACTCTTCTTCCTCCTTTGTCTTCACCTTTGTTTTATTGCTAAATCTTTAAAAAAAAAATGTCTATCCAATGCTTACTCCCTCTGTTCAGGTTTTTCTTGCCATATCCCCATCCGATGAAGGTCTTCCTTTGTTCCACCCTTCAAGAAAGGGTCTGAAGTATAATATCCCTCAAGTCCTTGAATGTTTAAATTTGCTTTTCTGCGTTTCAATACTTGAAAGACAGTTGTCTGGATGTAAAATGGTGAGTCATATATCTTTTCCTTGAATTTATTGAAATTTCTTATACCGCTATTCTTTATTTTGCTTATTACTATCAAGATCCTACTGATCTTATGTTTCATAAGAAATGTGGTCTTTTTGGCACAGCATGGTGGCTCCTGCTTATAATCCTAGCACTTTGGGAGCAGGGGCACGAAGATCACTATAGCTCAGGAATTTGAAACTAGGCTGGGTAACATAGTGGGAGGGAGGGAGGGAGGGGGGGAGGGAAGGAAGGAAGGAAGGAAGGAAAGGAGGAAGGAAGGAATAGAGAGAGAAAAAGAGAGAGAGAGTGGAAGAGAGAAAGAGAGGGAGGAAGGAAGGAAGGAGAAAGAAAGAAAGAAGGAAGGAAAGAAAGAAGAGAGAGAGAGAGA
>NW_012098876.1:3074663-3076728 GCF_000951045.1 Mandrillus leucophaeus | reverse complement strand
AAGGAGTCAGGAAGGAGTCAGGAAGGAAGGAGTCAGGAAGGAAGAAAGGAAGGAAGGAGAAGAGGAAGGAAGCAAGGAGAACAGAAAGGAGAGAGAGAGAGAGAGAGAAATGTGGTCTTTTTATTCTGGAGTAATCGATTTTTTTATTTCTATAGCATTAAAGCCTGTAGGTCTGTTCTCTAGGATGTGTCTCAACCTTGATTCCCTAGATATAGTGACCCCTTTCAATAAATAGATTGAGATTTTCTATTTCTGGAAAGTTTTCTTTGATTATAGTTTTAAACAGTAACAGTTTTAAATATTAGTTTGTTTCATTGTTTTTATTGGATCTTCTGCCTATCTTCTGTATCACTTTATCACTCTTTCTTTTTCTTGTCTGCTTCTTTCCTCTCCTTAATGTCTTTTCTATTTTAGTTGATACTTCACTGTCTAAGATATTTGTCATTTTGTCTCTTTTTTCTCCCTTTTGGAGTCAAGGTCGGGCTCTGTCACCCAGGCTGGAGTGCAGTGGCACGATCTTGGCTCACTGAAACCTCTGCCTCCCTTCAAGCAATTCTTGTGCCTCGGCCTCCTAAGTAGCTGGAACTACAGGCAACAGCCATCACGCCTGGCTAGTTTTTTGTATTTTTAGTAGAGATGAGGTTTTGCCATGGTAGCCAGGCTGGTCTAGAACTCCTGACCTCAAGTGATCCACCCACCTTGTCCTCCCAAAGTACTGGGATTACAGGCATGGACCACCGCGTTCAGCCTTGTCATGTTAGTCTTTATTTCTGAGATAATATTGAATGTTTCTTCGATTTACTTCCTAGGATTGGTCAACACTCATATTACATCTTCCTATTTTGGCCCATTTCTAGGCTGAAGTTTTGTCTAATTTAAGGTCTTTCATATTTGCAAGTGTTCGTTTAAAGATATTTAATCTATATCAGAGTACTGTTTGACAAGTTTTCCATTACATGGTTTCTTATGCAGGGGACGTAATTTTCATTAGCCGAGGAGTTTTGGTGTTCATATTCTGTTTTCTTCTTACAGTAGCTTTATATGGCTATTGCTTGCCATTTTCTGTTTGCTTTTAAACGTCCTAAATTTTCCTGGGTGAATAACAGCATGAGTTTCTGTGTTAGGAGTCTGGGATTTAGGTGGTTTATTAGGTTTCTTAGTTCAAGAATGTACTTTTTGGTTGGCACAGTGAAATGCAGGTTGTTAAATGTAGTGTTTATAAAATAGAAGAGGGCTGTGTGTTCTGATTTTGTAATTTTCATCTGTTTCTTTTAGACCCTTAATTTATAAACTTGCTTTGTTCTTTCCCTTCACTGCCAAGCCTCCAAGGGAAGACTTTCCCTATTAAGATAGCTCATCTCTTCCAGAAAGCATTACTTTCACAAGACGAATACCTTTGGTCGAAGGCACATCCAAATCCTTTCCATTTAACCCGCCCTACATTAGTTACCATCTACTGCTGTATAACAAATCATTCTGAATTGGGTGGCTTAAAGCAAGAAACATCTATTATATCACAGTTCCTGTGGGAAAGGAACTTGAAAGCAGTTTAAGGGGGAGGTTTTGGCTCAGGGCCTCTCATGAGGTGGCAATGAGATGTCAGCCAGGGCCGCAGTCACTGAAAGGCTTGACTATGGCTGAGGGATTCTCTTCCAAGCTGTTGGCAGGAGACCTCTGTTCTCTGGATGTTAGCTGGAGATCTCAGTTCCTCTTCATGTAGGTTTCTTCATAGGGTTGCTTGAGTGTCCTCAGAACATGGCAGCTGACTTCTCCAGAGTGATTACAGAGACACAGAGAGACAGAGATGATGATGATGATGATGATGATAATGTTGATGATGATGTTCGTTTTTCCCAGTTGCATCTACTTCTTGTGTGTAATATGTTTGACTATTCGCCCTGGCATGGGCTTCTCAGGTAATTGTACATAAATTGAAGGTTGTAACATGCACAGTTTATGTACAATTACCTGAGAAGCCCATGCCAGGGCGAATAGTCAAACATATTAGGTTGTAATATGTTTTCTTTCCTTGTGATGCTATAGGCATGGATTGTAATTTCTCTCT
>NW_012098876.1:3073327-3074613 GCF_000951045.1 Mandrillus leucophaeus | reverse complement strand
GTAATTGTACATAAATTGAAGG
Organism: Mandrillus leucophaeus; assembly: GCF_000951045.1. NCBI lineage: Eukaryota > Metazoa > Chordata > Mammalia > Primates > Cercopithecidae > Mandrillus > Mandrillus leucophaeus. The sequence continues at coordinate 3,074,591 of NW_012098876.1, read as the reverse complement.
TTGTAACATGCACAGTTTATGTACAATTACCTGAGAAGCCCATGCCAGGGCGAATAGTCAAACATATTAGGTTGTAATATGTTTTCTTTCCTTGTGATGCTATAGGCATGGATTGTAATTTCTCTCTCTTTTCTAAATGCTCTGTATGGGTTTGGTAAGTAAAGCAAAAACATTTGTATTCAAGTAGCTTTATCCTGAGGGAAACTGGAAATCTCCCAATAAATAATTTTTTGGCTGTTCTCTGTAGGCCAAGACCAATAAATAATTTTTGAACATGTGAGTGAATGAACAAATTGATACAAAATGAAAAGGCTAATTTATTGAATGAAATGACACTGATCATTATGGAGACTGGATTCTTGTGAACATATAATCAGACTCTTTTGTTTCTGGAGAAAATTGGAACCCATATTATAACCACAATGTTCCTGGGTAAGAATAGAATGGGTAAAAGTGGATTAGATTGTAAAATTGGAAAGTTTAGTGTCATTAGACCTTCTCATGTGACCACAGTGCTGTCATTGGCATGATAGTTGCTTGGCAGGATGGTCTTACTAGGAAGGTAAAACCAACAACCTGTTCAGTGAGTAAGCCCTTACTTTGTACTCAGGCTTCTCAGAACCATGTTCTACTGTCTCAAAACACGCCTGTATTGGTTGGAAATGTCCTTTCATGCACATACATTAAAACGTGAACAATGGGAACATGCACACTCACATTTGTAGACAGGGGCTCATGCACACCTGCTTATTCAGATAGGATCCAGCTCTTTGCCTCATGGGGAGAAATCCTGGCAGAATGGAAGCACTCAAACTTTAAAATCAGACCTGGGTTCCATAGGTCACAGTGGTTGCTCCACTTAGAGAACGTGACCAGGATACTACATCTCTCTGGGCCTCAGGTTATGTGTCCAGATCCCTAAGACAATTTTTCATTTCTCCCTCAACTAGTGCATCTTATTAAAGCTTTTGTTGTCGGAGGCAAAGTTTGTTTCCTGTGTTTTGTTTTTTCCATTGTTGTCTTCAAATATGTCCAATTTTGTTTGACTAAGCTTTTTTATTATTGTCACTCTCAAAAGCACATTTTGCATTTCTGATTCAGAGTGTCATATTCTGTGGAATCTCTTCTGATAAGATTCAAACATTTTGGAAAGTTGGCAATTTTCTCAAGTTGGGAATCATAAAGGGGTGTTTTCTTCAACTGTGTTTCAGAGGTGACATTTTATAAAGAAGAATGAGTGACTTTTGGTGTAGAAACATACATT
>NW_012098876.1:3069443-3071837 GCF_000951045.1 Mandrillus leucophaeus | reverse complement strand
TATTTTATTTCATTTTAAGTTCTGGGGTACATGTGCAAGATGCAAAGATTTGTTACATAGGTAAATGTGTGCCATGGTGGTTTGCTGCACCTATCACCTAGGTTTTAAGCCCAGCATGTATTAACTATTTTTTCTGATGCTCTCCCTTTTGCCACACACCCCTGCAACAGGCCCCAGTGTGTGTTTTTCTCCTCCCTGTGTCCATGTGTTCTCATTGTTCAGCTCCCACTTATAAGTGAGAACATGCAGTGTTTGGTCTTCTGTTTCTACACTAGTTTGCTGAGGATAGTGGGTTCCAGCTCCATCCGTGTCCCTGCAAAGGACATGATCTCATTCCTTTATATGGCTGCATAGTATTCCATGGTGTATATGTTCCACATTTTCTTTATCTAATCTATCATTGATGGGCATTTGGATTGATTTCATGTCTTTGCTACTATGTATAGTGCTGCAAGGAACATACCTGTGCATGTATCTTTGTAATAGAAGGATTTATATTTCTTGGGGTATATACCTAGTAACAGGATTGCTGGATCAAATGCTGTTTCTGGTTCTAGGACCTTAAGGAATCGTCACACTGTCTTTGACAATAGTTGAATTAATTTACATTCCCACCAACAGTGAAAAAGCATTCCTATTTTTCCACAGCCTCACCAGCATATGATGTTTCTTGACTTTTTAATAATTGCCATTCTGACTGGTGTGAGATGGTATCTCATTGTAATTTTGATTTACATTTCTCTAATAATCAGTGATGTTGAACTTCTTATCATGTTTGTTGGCCACATGTATGTCTTCTTTTGAGAAGTGTCTGCTCATGTACTTTGCCCACTTTTTAATTGAGTTGTTTGCTTTTTTTCCTTGTACATTTGTTTAAGTTCCTTATAGATGCTGGTTTTAGACTTTTGTCAAATAGATAGATTGCAAAAATTTTATCCGATTCTGTAGGTTGTCTGTTTAATTTGTTAGTTTCTTTTGCTGTGCAAAAGCTTTTTAGTTTAATTAGATCATAGTCAGGTACAGTGGCTCATGCCTGTAATTCCAGAAATTTGGGAGGCCAAGGCAGGTAGATCACCCGAAGTCAGAAATTTGAGACCAGCCCGGCCAACATGGTGAAACCCCATCTCTACCAATTATACAAAAATGAGCCAGGCGTCGTGGCGGGCACCTGTTATCCCAGCTACTTGGGAGGCTGAAGCAGGAGAATTGCTTGAACCTGAGAGGCAGAAGTTGCAGTGAGCCAAGATTGTACCACTGCACTCCAGCCTGGGTGACAGAGCAAAGCTCCATCTCAAAATAATGACAACAACAACAAAAAAATAGTTTAATTAAATTTTATTTGTCAATTTTCGCTTTTGTTGCAATTTGCATCTTTTTTGCAATTGCATGTCTTCATCATGAAATCTTTGCCCGTGCCTATGTCCTCAGTGTTATTGCCTAGATTTTCTTCTAGGGTTTTTATAGTTTTAGGTTTTACATTTAAGTCTAATCCATCTTGAGTTAATTTTTGTATAAGGTGTAAGGAAAGGGTCCAGTTCCAATTTTCTGCATATGGCTACCCAATTCTCCCAGCATCATTTATCAAGTAAGGAATCCTTTCCCCATTGCTTGTTTTTGTCTGGTTTGTCAAAGATCAGATGGTTGTAGACGTGCAGTCTTATAAATGCATTCTCTATTCTGTTCCATTGGTCTATGTGTCTGTTTTTGTACCAGTACCACGCTATTTTGGTTACCAGTACCACGCTATTTTGGTTACTATAGCCTTGTAGTATATTTTTGAAGTTGAGTAATGTGATGCCTACAGTTTCGTTTTTTGCTTAGGATTGTCTAGGCTACACAGGCTCTTTTTTGATTCTGTATGAATTTTAAAATAGTTTTTTTTCTAATAATGTGAAGAATGTTAATGGTAGTTTAATGGGAATAGCATTGAATCTATAAATTACTTTGGGGAGTATGGCCATTTTCACAATATTGATTCTTCCTATTCATGAATATGGAATGTTTTTCCATTTGTTTGTTTCGTCTCTGATTTCCTTGAACAGTGGCTTGTAGTTCTCCTTGAAGAGGCTCTCTTCCCTTGTTAGCTGTATTCCTAGGTCGGCACCACATGGCACTTACTCTAAAATTGATCACATACCTAGAATTAAAACACAGCAAATGCCAAAGAACTGAAATCACAAGAACAGTCTCTCAGACCACAGTATAACCAAATTAGAACTCAAGATTAAGAAACTCACTCAAAACCACACAACTATGTGGAAATTCAGCAACCTGTTCCTCAAAGACTTCTGGGTAAATAATGAAATTAAGGCAGAAATCAAGAAGTTCCTTGAAATTAATGAGAACAAGGAGACAACATACCAGAATCTTTGGGATGCCGCTAAAGCAATGTTA
>NW_012098876.1:3066797-3069393 GCF_000951045.1 Mandrillus leucophaeus | reverse complement strand
TGGTAGTTTAATGGGAATAGCATTGAATCTATAAATTACTTTGGGGAGTATGGCCATTTTCACAATATTGATTCTTCCTATTCATGAATATGGAATGTTTTTCCATTTGTTTGTTTCGTCTCTGATTTCCTTGAACAGTGGCTTGTAGTTCTCCTTGAAGAGGCTCTCTTCCCTTGTTAGCTGTATTCCTAGGTCGGCACCACGTGGCACTTACTCTAAAATTGATCACATACCTAGAATTAAAACACAGCAAATGCCAAAGAACTGAAATCACAAGAACAGTCTCTCAGACCACAGTATAACCAAATTAGAACTCAAGATTAAGAAACTCACTCAAAACCACACAACTATGTGGAAATTCAGCAACCTGTTCCTCAAAGACTTCTGGGTAAATAATGAAATTAAGGCAGAAATCAAGAAGTTCCTTGAAATTAATGAGAACAAGGAGACAACATACCAGAATCTTTGGGATGCCGCTAAAGCAATGTTACGCAGGAAATTTGTAACATTAAATGCCCACATCAAAAAGCTAGAAAGAACTCAAACTGACACTCTAACATCACAACTAAAAGAACTAGAGAACCAACAGTAAACAAACCCCAAAGCTAGCAGAAGACAAGAAATAACCAAGATCAGAGTGGAACTGAAGGAGACAGAGACACAAAAAACCCTTCCAAAAAATCAACAAATCCAGGAGCTGTTTTTTTGAAAATAAATAAATAAAATAGATAGGCTGCTAGACTAACAAAGGAGAAGAACCAAATAGACAAAATAAAAAATAAAGGTGATATCACCACTGATCCTCAGAAATACGAACAACCATCAGAGAATACTGTAAACATCTTTATGCAAATAAACTCGAAAGTCTAGAAAAAAAAATGGACACATTTCTGGATATGTACACCTTCCCAAGCCTGAAGCAAATTCAGCATAGTCTCAGGATACAAAGTCAATGTGCAAAAATCATAAGCATTCCTATATACCAACAACTGACAAGCAGAGAGCCAAATCATGAATGAACTCCCATTCACAGTATTATTAATAGGGCCCAAACCTACAATGATTGTGAAAATGGGCAAACATGCTGCAAATCAAGCTTGCATTCACAAGAGGTCTCATTTTTGGTGGCATTATTATTTTACTTGTTTGTACAACATCATTTCCAATGATGCCATTTAGGCATTTCTCTTACTGGTAGTAAATGTTAGATTATTTGGTTAAAAACACCAAACAAGTCATGAGACTAAGTTATCAATAACAAAGTTTAGAAGTGTTACTACTTCTAAGACTATGGAATTGGGAATTATAGGGATTCTTTTTAATAATTTTTTTTAAGCATACCTCAAAACTATATCTATGGAAGCCTCAAATTCTGAACAAATCAACATAGGATAAGTACTCAAAAGTAGGGGACTTTCTATTCATAGAAAAATCAAAACAACACACACATACACACAAACCCCAAAACAGCTGACTTTACACTTCATGGAAGTCTTTCAAATCCTAGGACACATCTGTCTAAAGTGAATCTAGATTTCTTTGAAAATTGACACTTGGTTTTAAGGATTAAGGGACATGACAGTGATTCTGTTCCACCAGAGGGCACCACAGACTACAATCCGGCAAGCATGCCTGTGGGTCTGGGTATACAAACACAGTAATTTAGAGCAGCTACTTCTAGGCTTTGCATTTTTGTAACATGGAGAGATTTCTAACGTCAACAATGACTATTATTCATTTTTAATAAGGTAGGATTTATTTTAAACACATTAATTTGACTAGGCTCTTCTGACATTTTTACCCCCAGATGGAAAACAAAAACAAAATGGAAACAGTAGCTTAATCTTTTATGTATATGTACACTTCCACAAGGGTATTTATTTCCAAGTCGGGTAATGGAAAGCTGTTTTAGATACGGTAACTCCATGACAAAGTCCACCTAAAATTTTGCCTGTTGGGGTTCATCTGGGAAAAGTATTGGGAATTGGTGGTTTCTGTAGAATAGGTTCTAATATTCAAGGAAACTACAAGAAGCAAGGCTTTCCCCTCCAGATGTTTCTTAGCACTAGAAATAAAATGTGTCCATCCATTTCCAACTCAGTAGGACTGTGAGAAATTCCTACCCTCTTGATGCCCCAGGCCGTCACCTATTGAAAATCCAGGCTTTGCCTCAAATCTCTGACAATCAAATGCTCGCAAGCTATCCTTTAGTTTGCTTCAAACACTGGGCCTATAAAGACAGATTTACTTATATTCCCTTTGTACTCTGAGGGGCAAATTTTATCAGCTGAAAGCTCGCTTGCAGTCTCCTTTGAGCGTTCAGTAAGCCAAACTGCTTGTGAAGTATAACCCCCACGGCTGCTTTCCATAGACTGATTAGGACTGAAATCGTAAATGTGAAAATGCAGCACCAGTTGAAATTCATGGGCTGACAGAGGATCACAGCTGATCATAATTTCTCATGTGAAAATGTGATTTCCCTCCCCCTGTTTCCTCTTGGTAAGCTGCTGCAAAGTATTAAGTGAGTTTCCTAGCCTGTGGTCAGGGACGTCTGCACTGGTGCTGCTGGGGAGACACAATTAGGAGGAACAAAGGT
>NW_012098876.1:3064200-3066147 GCF_000951045.1 Mandrillus leucophaeus | reverse complement strand
CCCAATGCTACACTATTTTACATTTTCTACAAAGCCTAAATCCTCCCCTTATGAAATTTAATTTTATGAGAATTCCCACCTGCCAAATACATGTTTGAGCAATTTAATGGGGAACACAGCCTCTCAAACTGGAGCCCCAAATTAATATAAATAATAAATAGAATTGACAAGTTGTAATTAATAATTGAAAACTCTAGGTATGGGCATTCGGTCTGAGTAAAGCAGTATATTCTTTTGTATAGGAATTATAGAAAACCAGTGTGCTTACACTGATCAGAATCTATTTGGTAATTAAGTATTTCTGACTAATATAAATAGGAAATGAAATGGTTACTAAGTAAATATATGGAGTTCTCCATCACCCATTCATCCCTACTCTTCTAATTCCTCTCTCCCCCTCCTGCCCTTCAAAGTATTTAAGGATTTGAAAGAGATGTTTGTTATTCATACTTCTCATTTCCAACTTTCTCCACAACCCCCAGTGATTGATTCCTGCTTCCAAACCTACTTAATCCTTGTATGTGAAAGCTACCAATGACTTTCTAGTTGCCAAGGTCAACATAGAAAAGCCTTCCTGTCCAAATTCGATTTGCCTTTCTCTAACATCTGGCATCACAGAGTTTCTTCTTTCACTAATTCTCTCGTCTGATTTTTCTGTCTCTGGTTGTTTCCTCCCTGCCTCTTCCTTCCTCCTTTTCATGTTTATACATTTTCTTGGGTTCCATGCCAAGTCTTTCTTAGTCTATATACCCCTTAAATCACCTAATCCTGACTTCAACTACCATTTAAGTAATGAAATTATTGAACCTTTACTCTGGTTCATATTTCTAATTCAGCTGCACATTTCTGACTCCTGAATTTCCCCACTTGGAGGTCTGGAGTGGAGAAAATGCTATGTGTCCACCTAACGTTTTGCTTCATATTTGTATTTTACTAGACATCTGCCAGCTTTCCTTGCAGTTCTGCAGGCTGTATGACAGACACAGGGCTAATGGGATGTGGTGAGAATCAACACAGATCACTTCTGTGTATCATCCGTATCATGGTCTGTGTGATCACCCAAGCTCTTTCTCTTCCCTGACAGCATTAAAAGACGATAGTGTCACAGGGTTCACCACCCAGAAACATTTGTACCAGATTTTGCTGGAAAGAAGAGTCAAGTTGTGTTAGGGCCACTTAGAATTGCAATTGTTAGTTACAGCAGTTAAACCATTCCAACTATTGCAGTGTAATAAAGGATTTAGTATCTCTAAAACGGAACTCAATTTGCTCTGCAAGACAAATTGCCTATCTCAGTGAATGGGAACACCAGTTTGCCCAAACCAGAAAATTTAAAGGCTTTCAAAATTTATGCTTCAAACTTTCCCCACATTAAGTTTCTCATTAAAACATGTTAATTTGAACTTTTTACCATGGATACGCTCTAGTTCAGGCCTTCATGATTTCCTAATTGTTCTTTGCTTTTGGCCTCCCCTCCCATCATTTGAAGTCCATTTCCTACACCCTCTGAAGGATAATCTTGTTCTTTTCAATTATTTACTTTCACTTTAAAAACCAATAGCACCAATATCGTGCTAAGAAATAAATATATGCATATATTAGAAATATTGGAAAACTCAGAAAAGTAGTAACTAGAAAAATAAATATACATATATTTTAGAAATATTGGAAAACTCAAAAAAGTATTAACTAGAAAATAAAAGTCAACTACAACCTTGATACCCTATGTAAACACTATTAAATATTTGGTTCATGGGATCCTATATTATTTTTATGTTTATAATCTATTTATATGCCTATAGATAGATATACCTAAAATTCTAAATTTTATAGATAGGTATACCTAAAATTTAAAATTTTATTTTTATTTATATCAAAGTAATACATGTATAACTTTTAAAAGTTGATTATTAACACTGCATTTATAGTGAAAACCAACAGTTCCCT
>NW_012098876.1:3058997-3063820 GCF_000951045.1 Mandrillus leucophaeus | reverse complement strand
CCTCCATATTCATGGTCCAATCAGTACTATATATTTTTAGAATCTATAATGTGTAAATAATGCTTATACATCAATAATAAAAAGAAAAATGAACAAAAGAGGTGAACAACTATTTACAAAGGGAAGACAATGGTCCATAAACATGAAAAATTACTCCACTTTATCAGTGTTGGCAAAATTAAAACGCTTGATACTAAGTTTACTAGAAAATTAAACATTTTATTACTCTGTAAATATTACTTAAAACCGAAGCTCTTAAGTACAGAGACTCTTGGTACAACCTTTGGAGGAAGTGCATCATAATCGAAGGAAGTTGCAGACTGTGCATAACCTAGATATTATATACCGTAAAGTAACTCTTGCTCGTATACCTGAGCAGACATGTACATGTAGGCATTTTGCAGCATTGGTCTTAATAGCTCCTAATGGGAATAATTCCAATGTCAATCAACAGAACATTGAATACATAAAATATGGTATCTTAATGCAGTGGAATGCAGTACTGCAGTGACATTAATACAATCCATATCTGTATGAATGAATCTCAAATAATACATGCAGAGAAACAATAAAATGCCAATTTTAATATAGTGATTATTCCTGGGAGAAAGGCGTTGGGGAGGAAATGGGATAGAAATACACACAGGGCTTTAACTGTATTAGCATTTTCTTTGTGAAGCAGCATGGTGACTATATTATTCCTGATACCTCTTTAAGTATTTCATAATACATAAAAAAAGTTCAACTGGAGTCACAATACTGTAAGAGAGCATAGTTGGTGTGTTTTTTAAGTATGCAGAAATTGGCTGATAGCATTGGTTGTAAGGTCACCATTGGATGAATCTCAAGAAACAGGATCATGAAAGTAATGTTATTTAACAGAAGAGAAAGAGAAGGGCTAGTCACTTGTTTGTTTCCCTTCTCTCTCAACTTCTCTCAGTGACAAGAGGTGCTGTGTTTGGGTTATATTTTTGGGAATAAGTCTCATGGATTGGTCCGTGGCTATTGAGTAATTTCATTTTGACTTGAGGGAACTTTATGTCTGAAGGTGAATTAAATAGCAATTAAGTAAATACCTGCCTAGAAAAATATGCTTTGAATGTGCCAGTATGTCATTATACCTGGGAAGTGCCTTCAGAAAAATTCAGCCTGCTGTAATCCTAAATCTTGCAGACTTGTGTGGAAATGCTGAAGGCTTTTTCAGATTTGCACATACCTTAATGTCACAGAAGTTTGACTTGCTAACTAAGCTAAGATACTCTGTCAGTGATGTTTATTAACAGAATTTTGAATTCAGTCCTGATGCTTCTGCATGTGTTTTACTTTAGATTGAAAACATTTCTGCATTGAATTGTCATATTTTCCATTGTAATAATAGAAGAACTGCAACAGGGACACAAAATAAAAGGCATTGCATCGGAATCAAATCACGTAACAATCCTAGAAGTTGCATTGTGCTACTTTGTCCACCATTAAAAGGAATTCTATGGAGTTCTGCAGTGAAAGAAACGGATTGAAAATTATAATTCACTCTCATCTTTACTAACTTATGTCTGATGGTATGGCAAGTAACTCTCTCTCAGCATTTGTACTAAAATGTTAAAACGTTTATAGCACTTACAGGGGCATTAGAAGGCTTAATATATGTTTAGAAATTCCTACTAATAAGCCTCCTTTCCTCCAAAGTATTCGAGATATTAAAACTAATTAGGTGCTATCTACTTATTAAGTACTAAATGAGTGTTTTTATTGAGTTCTGAGATTCTAAGGAAAAAATTGTGAGGCATAAATATTGCTGGCACTGAATAACATATGTGATGAGTAGCACGAAAACAATTCATTTCATCACTATAGCAGATTTTAGCTATTTCACTGTAGGAATGGGGTAAGGTACTGTTTAAATCAAAAGGTGAAACCAACACTGACATATCTGAACCTTCAGATGGCTCAGGATGGACCCTCAGGATTTCATGTGAGTTGAGACTAAGGATAATGAGTTTCTTTATCAAGTAATTTGTATCTAAAAAAGTTAACCTCCAGAACTACTGTCTATCTTAGAAATATTCTAGTGGCTCAGGAGGATGCATCAAGTCTGCTCTTTGGTAGAGAAAAGAATGATCAAGAACTTGGAAGAGAATGAAACACTACAGCCATATTTTCAAAATGTCACTCAGAGATTTCTAGAATGATCCTCTAAAATCTGAAGTCAGCGTCAGGGCACTACAGCAAGTGTTAGGTGTTTCCTGTACAGGCAACTTCATGTGATCATGTCTCAGCTTTCAGCCTGACCATGCCACCACCCTCCCTCCCTCCTGGAAAGTATTATCTTTGTTTGAGAGAGATACTTTTTTCCCTTATGTCCAGGTAGATTATACCACAGCATTCCTTATGAATTATATGGAGCAATTTAATAGCACTAGAGGAAACTTGCATTTCAGTGGCTTACTGTAGCTGACAGGTAAACCAAAGAATTATCCTGCACAATGCAACTGTAAAATGCTTTAGCATTTCTAAAGTGTTTTCATACTGTGCTGATTCCAAAGTCAGAGACAAAAGTCTCATTTTTTATAGCAGCTTTTCCAAGCGTAGGTATATTTGCTCGTTGTAGAATCACTTGTGTGTGCTGAGAACCAGCTGGGGTTCTCTAAGTCTTAGGTTCTGTTCTTAAAACTTTCAGATGGGAAGAATCTAGAAAACCTGAAGAAGTCTTGTTTAAGAGTTATATTATTTTGATTCCAAATAAAAGAAAGTTGATTTTATATGGCTGAATCTCAAGGAGGAGGTGTATTAATATCTGGCTTAAAAATCAAGCTGCAAGTGGAGCAAAACGTAACTGATCTCAGAAACACCTGGAACTAAGAAATTAAATACCTGCAAAACTTTCTTTCTGCTTCTCATCTTTGATTTTTTTTTTGAATTCCAGTTTCTTTTATTCTCCTTCCTTTTAGACCAGTACCAGAGCTGTGCTGATTTATGTCATATCTAACTCCTAATTTAAAAAAAATTCCAGAGGAAGAATTTTGATATGGTTGGAGTAAGGGTTGGTGGTACAAATAACAAGAAAACCTGATACTCCCAGGGGAATCAAATGGTTATAGCACAGCCAAGAAAAACTCCCTAAGTAAGATGGATTAGTACTTGGGATTTTGCACCACCATATTTTACCTGCCTGTTCTCCCAAGGACAGAGGCTGTATTTATCTACTCATGGTTCTATAACCAAAATATCACAGATGGGGCAGCTTAAACAACAGCAATTTATTTCTCACTGTTCTGGAGGCTGTAAGTTCAAAATCAAGATGGCAGAAAGGTGATGTCTGGGAAAGGAATTTCCTTTGGGTTGCAGATGGCCACCTTCTTGCTGTGTACTCACATGGCCTTTCCTTGGTGCTTGCACACAGAGTGCGAAAGAACTAGCTGGTGTCTCTTTTGATAAGGATGCCAATACTATTGGATTATGGCCCCATCTTATGACCTCATTTAACCTTACTCACCTTTTTAAAGGTCCTATGTCCAAATACAGTCATGTTCTAAAGTACTGAGGGTTAGAACTTCAAATATACTCATTTGAAGGCAGAGTCATAATTTAGTCAATAACAGAGGCTCAGATTGCTTCCAGCTCCTCACAACTATTAAAAACCTCAAAAAAATCAAACAAACAAACAAAAAAAACAACAAAAAAAACACCCTTATACATACCACCTTATGCACTGTATTAGTTAGTTAGGTCTGCCATAACAAACTAGCACAGAGTGGATGGTTTAAATAATAGATACTTTTTTTTTCCCCCCCTCACTGTTTTAGAGGCTAAAACTCCAAGATGAAAATGCTAGCCAGTTTGGTTCCTGGTGAGGGATCTCTTCCTGACTTGTAAATGGCCACCTTCTAACCATGTCCTCCTATGTGCTTTCCTCTGTGCATATATTGAGAGAGAGAGAAATCCTACCAAAAGCCCTATCCCCATATATAGCCACAATGAGGAGTAGGACTTCGAGATTTGAATTTGGAGGAGATACATATTCAGGTCATAAGATGTGCCTATATAAAACATTCCTTGGAATACTGTATCGGTTACAGATTGTGCTGCAAGAACAAATAACGGCATAATTTCAGTGGCTTAACACAATAAAAGTTTATTTTTCACTCATCGTGGAGATCCAAGATAGGTCTTAACTAATGTAGAGAATATGCTCATTGTAACCACCCAAGGACCCAGGTTGATAGAGACTCCATCTTAACATATTGTTTCCATTATCACTGCAACAGTAGTGAGAGAACACATCTCTATTCACCTTTCATTGACCAAAGTAAATCACATGGCCACATCTATCTTGAAAGATGGAAGAACATATCAGTGCAATCTTACTATGTGTCTAGGAGATTGAGACACAGAAATACTTGATGACTAGCACTGATTTCCCTAATATATGTTAAGGAGTGAAATTTCTAGATGGTAAGGTGAATACGCCTTTTCTTGATTGCCTTACTGATGACAGACCACACACTCCACAATGGCTGCAACAGTCTACATTCCCACCAGCAGTGTGCAAGAAGTGCATATTCTCACCAATGCTCAGTGTTATTCAGCTTTCTAATTTGTCAGGCTAATGATGTAAAGCAATATCTCATTGTGGTTTAACTTTCATTTTCTGATTAGCAATTATTTAAAATATGACTTCATATGTTTAATATTTGATTTCCTTTTTGTTAAACTGTTTATTCATAACCATTGCCAATTTTTCTCTTGGTTTTTCTGTCTTTTTATGATTTTGTAAGAGTTCTTTTTATATTCTAGATACTAATTTCTTGGTGGTTTTAAACAAT
>NW_012098876.1:3029326-3058447 GCF_000951045.1 Mandrillus leucophaeus | reverse complement strand
CTGCCACTATTTAAGATATTCCTGTTTCCCCTTCTGTCATGATTGTAAGTTTCCTGAGCCACCCAGCCCGGAGACATTGAATGTGAGTTAATTAAACCTCCTTTGTTTATAAATTACCTAGTCTCAGGTATTTTTTTTTTTCTTTATAGCAGTGTCAAAATGGACTCATATGTAATCTATACTTTCCTCCTTGATTTGGTGGTTCCATCTTTATTGTATATCAAATTTTCATAACCCTATATATCTGCCTTTTACATTTTCGTTCTTTTCAATGGCCAGTTTGCCTTTTTTCCCCCATCAATACCACATTGTTTTAAATATATATATGTCTTAATATCCAGTCAAGAAAATAATTCCTCTTTTCTCTCTTTTTAAGTTAAAATGAATGTAGTGGTGGTGGATAGTTGGTATTTATTCAGTCATGTAAATTTTAAAATGAATATATTAAGTCACAAACAAAATACAAATAAATGTTTGGTATTGCACTGAATTTACAGGTTAAGTATAACTGAGATTTTTATAATATTAGGTTGTCTTAGCCAAGGGTAATAATGACCGTCTACCCAGTGATTCCCATTGTATTCTTGTAGCCTTATTAGATATTTAAAACATTCTCCATATAAGTATTGCTTCATGTTCTCTATGTAAGTAATTTGTTTTTTTAATCTTATTCATGACAGTTTCACTGAACTTTCTTATTAGATTCAATAATTCTTTTTTAATGTTTTAAGGCAGATAATAGTTCCATAAATAATGACAATTTTATTTCTTCTATTTAAAAGTTTACTACTTTTTTTTTTTTTCTTTTGTTATACTCTTGTCCAGGACTTCCAGGACCATGTTAAGCATTAATAGTGACAATGAGCATACTAATTTCATTCTCAATTTTAACGAGAATGTACTTAAGGTCTTTTGCTAGGAGTAGTGTACTATAAATTTTTGGTACATGACCTCTATAAAGTGAAGAAAGTTTCCTTCTAATCATAGTTTCCTAGGATTCTTTTCCAATGTTTTAAATATGTACTAAATTCCATCAAGTGCTTTTTTTCTGAATCAAATGAAATAATACCCTCTCTTTTTTCCTTTTGGTCTATTAATGTAGTAAATTAAGGTATTTTCTAACTTTTATCATCTTCATGTTCCTGGAATAAGCCATACTTGGCCATTATTTATTACATATAAGCACATTTTTGGATTCAGTTAGCTAAGTCAAAATCCTTAAAATGGCTTACAAGAGCCTATAGTCCTTGCTCACTGTTCTCCCCTCTATGCCTCCCCCCATTATATCTCTGACTTATTTCCTTCAACTTCCATCATGCACTTACGTAGATCTAGTCATTCTGTCCTACTTGCTATTCCTCCAAATGGCCAGACACATTCCCACATCAATGCTTTTGCACTTGCAGTTCCTTCTGCCTAGAAAGAACTTTCTTTGATATTTAAATGGGTCACTCCCTCTCCAACTTCACGTCTTCACACAATTTTTCATCTTCTCAGTGAGGCCTATCCTGGCATTCCTGTCTAAAATTCCAGCCCACTCACTCCAACATTCTCTATCCCCTTTCTTTGCTATATTTTACTGTCTTCATTGTATTTATTTTCTTTATTCTTGGTGTTCTGGCATTTCTACTGTCACTCATTAGGGAGAGACTGCCCTCCCAGAGGTAGCCAATTCTAAGGGATAGCAAAAGGCTTTTCAGTGAGCACAACTTTCATAAGCAAACTAACCAATCCAGAGTCCGCAGCCCTAACCATCTCCTTTATCGAGCTCTTACGTACCTAGGCCTCTCCCCTCAATCAACCCAGGGTCAGGTCCAAGTCAGCTAGGGACAGACCTTATGCCGCAAAGCCCACCTGCGTTATACAAACTAGGCAATCCAAAGGTGTTTACCCTGCCCTACCTCACCTTTCCCTCTGAAACCCCAATAAAGGTAGCCTATGACTGACTGTCTCTCAGTCCTTCTGCCCACTGACTTCCCTTGGTGCCCTTACATGTGGCCCAGCATGGTGTGCCGTGTCTCCTGTTTTCAGTATCTGTGAGCAGAAACTTACTCTATGGGAATCACTTCACGTCTGTGTGTCGTAACATAACTGATTAAAACAAATCTCAAGTTCAAATGTTAAGGCATTTACTTCTTATGTCTTCTCACTTCGTACGAAACATACTATACAGTTTATTTATTTACACTGTTTTTTGCACGTCGTCCCTAATTAGAATACAAGTTTCATAAAGCAGGAATTTATTTTTGTTGTTGTTTTTTTTTTTTAACTTCTGTATCTCCATTATTGAGAACATTCCCCAGTAAATTCTGGGTCCTCAATAAATATTTATGAAATGAATGAATGAAATACCAATCAATAAAATGAATCTAATATTTTCCTTTCAAGTAAGGAAAACGAGAAGCAATTAATGTTGGCATATTGATATAGTTTCTGTCAGTTTATGCATTTTTGTTTACAGCTGACTTAGTATTTCCATCTGACAACAGTCATTTGCATGTTTGCTGAGCAGCTCCTTGCTCTGTATCAGACTTTGTGCTGGATATTGGGCAGGCAAGGATGACCAAAATAAACACTATTCTTGTCTGGAGGCAGTTTTCAGCCTTCAAATTTTAAATCTCCTGTTTATTATATTATGGGCAATCCCCCATGTTTCAAAATAAATAAGATTTCCATGAAAATTAATTTTAATAGTTGTACAACAAAAGATTTAAAGCAATCTTCCATGCATTACATGGGGCTGGCAGACTTGCTTTGTTTATAGACATAAAGTTTAAATTAGTTGCCAGTAATGTAAAAGTTGCTTGAGTTAACATTAACTAATCCAGATTTCCAGCTGCTAAAAAAAAATAGGAAATTATAGAAAAAAGCGCCTGGATCCTCTCAAAAAACTTATTGATACTTAGAGCTGAATGGCAGCCTCTAATGTAGATCAAGTATTGGTTTGTCTGTAAGGTTTTCTTTCATCTCCCTGTTTTTCTCACTTATATTAACTGACTGGTCTCTGTTCATTTTGACTTTGTGACCTCTGTATAGAATATTCTATTATATGGATGCATCATAATTTTCTTAGCTGTTTCCCCAAGGTTAAACAATTAGGTTATTGCTAAATTTTCACTGTTATAAGCAACAGATAAATCTCTATCTCCATGTCAGATTATTTCCTTAAGGTAGATTTTTCTAAAAGGGAAATGACCAAGTCAGGGGGTAGGGATATTTTACTTGCTTTTCAAAAAGAGTACGTAATTTTCTACTCTCAGTTATGTATGAGGGTGCATATTTCAATGATGGCCTACTGAAGCTGCATTTTAAAATGCTTTCATTTTTACTAATAAGCAAAAATTGTATTTTAATTTAGATTTATTTGATCACCATTGAGATGAACCAGTCTGTATTTTATTGGCAGTTATGCAGCACTATTTGCAAAATTACTTTTATTTCAATTTACCATAATTTTGTGGTTGGTATGAGCTTTTTCTCTATTAATTATGTTAAGATTTCTGTGGCTTATTTACTATACATTTTTGTTATTAATTTGTAACTTTATGACTTCTTTGATAAGCTATTTACTTTTTAACATTCAAATCAGGATATTTTTATTTTTTAATTTTTTTCTATTGCTTTTAACTTTACTGTATCCTTTATTCTGTAGAGGTAAATTAAATAGCTATATATACATTATACTTTTCATGACTGATTTTAAATATTTTGCTTTTTATTACTTATTATTATTTTGATATAAGGTATCTAAATTTTTGTGTTGTACTGTCAATTTTAATTGTTTTGCTTTTTTTTTTACTAGCATCACAATCAATATTCTGAAATATATTTACTAAATAAATCTCTTTCATGCCAATATATATACCTTATTTACTGTGTATTAACTTCTTGTGTACATTAGCAACTGTATCTAAGTGGTATTATTTTGTTTCATAAATCCTCTCAATGCTTATGACATTTCATTATTAAAACTTTGTAAGATACTTTAATGGCCATATCCTGTTAAATATAAATCCTTAAGAGTTCATTTTTTAAACATAGCCATTCTCATTTGTCTCTAATTTTTCTGGAGTAGAATTAGAATTATACTTTCAAGTTCCAAAATATCTTCTAAGTGATATTATGTCATATAAATACCTTTAAAAATAATTAACATTCTAAGAATAATATTGACACATAATTTTTGATCTTTCAAAAAATGATAGTCCCTTCACTTTTTAACATTTCTGTGATATATTTTTTACACTTTTTTTCCCATAAAAGTCTAGCACACATTGGCTGCAACTATTTTTAACTATTTTATATTTTGTTGCTATTTTGACACAATTATTTTCTATTACATTTTCTACTGATTTATTTTTGGTATTTAAGGACAATTTAATATATTTGTTGATATTTACATATGCTTCTGAATCTTTATTTTTCAACCCTCCCAATTGACTCAATAAATGTTATATATTCAACATTATAGTCTCTAATATTTTATCTTCCAATTATAATTTTTATTTTGATTACATTAGCTATTGTTTTGGTTATAATTGCCAGAACATTAAAAATATTAATGAAGCCACGTGTGGTGGCATGCAGCTGTAGTCCCAGCTACTTGGGAATCTAAGGCAGGAGGATTCCTTGAGCCCAGGAATTTAAACCTGTAGTTCACTATGATCACTACGATCATGGCTGACTGGCCACTGCATTCCAGCTTGGGCAACATAGCAAGATCCTGTCTCTCTCTATATTTTATATATGTGTATATATATAAACAATATTTCATATCTTTGCCTTCATTGTGGCTTTATTGAAATTATCACTAATGTTTTACCTTCAAGTATGATATTGCCTATTGATTTGCCAAAATCTTCATCAGGCTAATTAATTCAATTATTTTATGATTGATTAATTATTTTTATATGGAATTAGAGTTAAATTTAAACCACTCTCTTTTCTGGAATCTCTCGAGATAATAGAATTTTGAAAATTGTATTAGATGATGTTATTTATTATGCTTTAAAGATAATATATTTTTGCATTTCTATAGTTCAGAATGAATTACTCTTTTGCTCTGCTATTAGGATTTTATTAGTACATTTAAAGATATTTATAAGTGAGATCACATAGAATTTTTCTTGTTCACCTTATGTGTTTAAGCTTTGGGGTTAGATTACAACTGGATTTATATCAGTCCCTTTCTCTCTGTCAGGGTTGGTCTCATTGAGAAGGTAACAGATGAGCAACAACGTGAAGAAAGTGAGTGGGGGAGCCATGCAGCTACTGGGGGAAACCAATAAAGGCGGAGTGAACAGCTAGTGCAGAGCTATAAATTAATGAGTTTTTTCAATATGCCAGGCTTGGTGTTATATCCAGGGGTTTAAAGAGGAATAAAATGTTAACCCTAACCTTGAATCTACCAATGAAAGTATATTGATCTGCTATAGTAAGACAGCTACTATGAGAGAGAGAATCACATAATGCTTTTGGAGGCTATAAGAAAGGAGTCTAACTCAGTCTGGAGGAAATCTGGGAAGAAATCCCGCTGGAGACATTGCTTCATATGGGTAGAGTGAGTAGGACCTACCCAGGTAAAGGAGCAAGATCTGTGTGAGAATAAAATACATATAGGCAACTTAAACCAGTCAAGCATCATGTGAGTAAATACCGCAAGTGAGTGGTAATGAGAGTTGAGATGGTGTGTTAGCCTGTTTTCATGCTGTTGATAAAGACATACCTGAAACTGGGAAGGAAAAGAAGTTTAATGGACTTACAGTTCTGCGTAGCTAGGGAGGCCTGACAATCATGGCAGAAGGCAAGGAGGAGCAAGCCTTGTCTTAATGGATGGTGGCATTGCAAAGAGAAGAGAGAATGAGAGCCAAGTGAAACGAGTTTCCCCTTATCAAGCCATCAGATCTCGTGAGACTTGTTCACTATCATGAGAATGGTATGGGGGAAACCACCCCCATGTTTCAATTATCTCCCACTGGGTCCCTCCCACAATGCATGGGAATTATGAGAGTACAATCCAAGATGAGATTTGGGTAGGGCAGAGCCATACCATATCATTCTGCCCCAGATCCCCTCCCAAATCTCATGTCCTCACATTTCAAAACCAATCGTGCCTTCCCAATCATCCCCTAAACTCATTTCAGCATTAACTCAAAAGTCCACAGTCCAAAGTCTCATCTGAGACAAGGCAAGTCCCTTCTGCCTATAATCCTGTAAAATCAAAAGCAAGTTAGTTACTTCCTAGATACAATGGTGGTACAGGCATTGGGTAGATACAGCCATTCCAAATGGGAGGAATTGACCAAAATAAAGGGGTCACAGGCCCCATACAAGTCCAAAACCTAGCAGCACAGTGAAATCTTAAAGGTCCAAAATGATCTCCTTTGACTCCATGTCTCATATCCAGGTAACACTGATGCAGGAGGTGCATTCCCATGGTCTTGGGCAGCTCCACCCCTGGGGTTTTGCAAGGTACAGACTCCCTACCGGGTGCTTTCACTGGCTGGCATTGAGTGTCTGCAGCTTTTCCAGGTAGACAATGCAAGCTCTCCATGGATCTATCATTCTGGGGTCTGGAGGATGGTGGCCCTCTTCTCACAGCTCCACTAGGTGGTAACACAGCAGGGACTCTGTGTGGGGGCTCCCACCCCACATTTCTCTTCTGCACTGCCCCACCAGAGGTTCTCCATGAGGACCCTGCCCCTACAGCAAACTTCTGCCTAGGCATCCAGGTGTTTCCATATATCTTCTAAAATTTAGGTGGAAGTTTCCAAAACTCAATTCTTGACTTCTGTGCATTCAATGGCTCAACACCACGTGGAAGCTGCCAAGGCTTGAAGCTTACACTCTCTGAAGCTGTGGCCCAAGCTCTACATTGGCCCCTTTCAGCCATGACTGGAGAGATTGGGACACAGGGCACATGAAGCCAAGTCCCTAGGCTTCACACAGCACGGGGACCCAGGGCCTGACACATGAAACCATTTTTTCTTCCTAGGCCTCCAAGCCCATGATGGGAGGGGCTGTTGTGAAGACCTCTGACAAGTGCTGGAGACATTTTCCCCATTGTCTTGAGGATTAACATTCAGCTTGTTACTTATGCAAATTTCTGCAGCCTGCTTGAATTTCTCGTCAGAAAATGGGATTTTCTTTTCTATCATATTGTTAGGCTGCAAACTTTCCAAACTTTTATGCTCTGCTTCCCTTATAAAACTGAATGCCTTTAACAGCATCCAAGACACCTCTTAAAGGTTTTGCTGCTTCAAAATTTCTTCCACCAGATACCCTAAATCATCTCCCTCAAGTTCAAAGTTCCACAAATCTCTATGGCAGGGGCAAAATGCCACCAGTCTCTTTGCTAAAACATAACAAGAGTCACCTTTGCTCCAGTTCCCAACAAGTTCCTCATCTCCATCTGAGACCACCACAGCCTGGACTTTATTATTATATCACTATAAGAATTTTTGACAAAGCCATTCAACAAGTCTCTAGGAAGTTCTAAACATTCCTGCATTTCCTGTCTTCTTCTGAGCCCTTCTGTTCCAACCTCTGCCTGTTATGCAGTTCCAAAGTTGCTTCTACTTTTTTGGGTATCTTTTCAGCAACATCCTACTCTGCTGGTACCAATTTACTGTGTTAGCCTGTTTTCACAGTTGATAAAGACATAACCAAGACTGGGAAGAAAAAGAAGTTTAATGGACTTACAGTTCCACATGGCTATCACAAATCATGGCAGAAGGCAAGGGGGAGCAAGTCATGTCTTACATGGATGGCAGCAGGCAAAAAGAAGAGAGAATGAGAGCCAAGTGAAATGGGTTTTCCCTTTTCAAACCATCAGATCTTGTGAGACTTATTCACTACCATGAGAACAGTATGGGGGAAATTGCCCCATGATTCAATTATCTACCACCAGGTCCCTCCCACAATGCATGGGATTTATGGGAGTACAATTCAAGATGAGATTTGGGTGAGGACAAAGAGTCAAACCATATCAGATGGGAAAGCTTGGAGGGGTCAAACCATGTTGCAGTGTCAGAAGTTTGTTATCTCTGTGTGCCAGTAAGAAGCTATTTAAAGGCTTAAGGCAGAGGAAAAAACCACATTTTGTTTTAGAAGAGTAATTGGCTATCACATGTAAATGACATTGACCTTGAATGGAGCAAAACTGAAAGCAAAGAGGTCACTTAAGATTTTTGTTGATCATCTGAACAAAGACTGAAACAGAACTGAACAAAGACGACAGAGGAGAAGATGTGATGGGTGGATTTGACAGCTGTTTGTAACTAAAATAGGCAAGCTTTGGTAACTGACTAAAGGAAGAAGGAAGGATAGCTTAGAGTCTAGACTAATTCCTAAATTTCTGGATTGTATGACTAAGTAAAAGATGATGTATTCTGCAATCAGTTCCCTCTCAGAGAAGGAATGCTAAAAAGGTGCAAGTTAGGGAGAAATGATAAAAGAATAAACATATCAATCAAAGATTTAACGTCAAATAAAAGACACTAGTTTCAAGCTCCCAAATGTGTTGTGTATATGTGTGTTTTAATTTCCTTTCTTCAAAAGTAGTGTACATTTTTTATGATATATTAGATCTGAGAGTCTGCTTTATTCTGCACTTGATACCTAATACATGTATGTGTATTTCTAATAAAGTCTAAATATACCCAGGGGGCTTGTTTATTAATTGAATTTCCTGAGGCATAATTCATTCCCTTGAGGTGCTAATAACCTGATAATTTCAGATCTCTAATGCTTAGATGTATTAATGAGAACAAATAACTTTGTAAAAACTATTATTCATATTTGTCTTTTAACTTTTATTATAATATGAATTTCTTTCATTATCCCCTACCATTCACATACAAACTTTTCTATTTTAGGAAGCCTTTAACAATGACCTTTTGTTGTGTTAACATTCAAAAGACAATCTTATCATATCTAAAACTGTCACCTCAAACGCATTGCTTCTAGTAGGGAGAAATTTGCTCCTAATTTTTGAGAGGTTAAATGAAGCCAGAAGGCTCCTGTGTCCTCTTATCGACCTCCCCCTCCAGGGTGTTCTCTCAATCTTCCCGCTGGGTGAATCAGTGCTACCCATTATGTGAGCCCTCAGATGTGAAAAAGGCAGCAGCTTCTTTAAAGCAGGGGAGGCTGGGTGAAGCTGCCCTTTAGCACAATGGGGGACAAATTGCCTAGAGAAGGGGCGTGAGCTGAGTCTGCCAGGTCTCATGGCACCCAAAGCACAGCACAGCCCCCACCCAGAGGAAGAAAGGCTCCTGAGGATATGACAGAAGGGTCAATGTATTAGCATTCCTGCTGCTATAAAAAGACATCTGAGGACTAGGTAATTTATAAAGAACATACATTTGTTTCTCACAGATCTGGAGACTGGGATGTCCGAGATCAAAGTGCTGACGAGTTCAGTGTCTGGAGTCTCTGCTTCCAAGATGACACCCTGAACTCCGTGTCCTCCAGAGAAATTGAACAGTACCCTCGGATGGCAGAAGGGATGGAAAAGGGCAAAAGGGGGTCTAGCTTATTCTCTCTGGCCCTTTTATAAAGTTACTAATCCTATTCAAGTGGGTTCCACCTTCATGTCTTAATCACCTTGTGAAGAGTCCATTCATCTCTTAATACTATCACATTGATGACTCAGTTTCAACATGAATTTTGGAAGGATCACAAACATTCATACCATAGCAGTTTACATGACAAAAGAGTGAAAGGCATACAACAAGGGATGATGGGATGTAACTATGGACAAAGTTATCCTGAGTACAGCTGTGACAATAAGGGCTCTGAGAAAAATTCAAACTGTGTGACTCTTTGATATGTACACGTATCAGAAAATTCAAACGTGGTTTGAGTTTATTTAACTTGAAAAGTGATTAAATGCTGTAGGAAATTTACTGATGGCAAACCTCCAGCGTTTGTATTAATCATGCAATTGTCACAGATCCATTCCAATGGATTTTTGTGCTGTTGTTGTTGTTGTATAGCATTATCTCTCTCTGGGTGCTTTTGGTGCACTTGATATTAAAACCAACTCTGAAATCATACCACCTTGGGTGATTTTAAACCTTTGTGATAGAGCATAAAATATCTGGGAACACCAAAGTCAAGTCACACCTAAAACTTCTGCCTAAGATACTGACCACCCGCATAAAACTTCTCAGCTATATCACATCCTTAGAAGTTCAGCTTAACTACACAAACTTATTTTATGATCAGAAAAGTGTGTGAAGTTTTATATCTGAAAGTCAAGATTCTTTTGAAAGCCAAGATTTTTAAAACTTGGAAATAGATGGATCCAAATATTGTGGCAACCTAAAAAATCATATGCTTAAATCTTCAGATATCCACTGAAACTCCATGTGAATATAAAAACAGAAGATCTGGGAGACTGTAACAGCCCTGGTAACTAGAGAAATGGTCTCAGCCTCAGGCCAGAAACTTTAAGGAACTCTTGCAATACAGAATGCAGATAAGGGGCAGACCAAAACACCTGATAACCTTTGAGAGGTTGGTTATTTGGTGCCCCTTCGATGCCATATTCTTTAATATCTGATAAGCATTTATATATAAAGGACATGAGGGGTTGTCTGAAAGGGGCAGGGGATTGGAGAGCTAATGAGGGGCAATATGGAGTCTTAGTTTCCCCGTCTTCCAACTTGAACATCCTGTCCAACAGTGAATAGGAGCTCCCACCATGCCAGGACCTGTCGTGGTGATCTTGTCTGACAGGAGTAGGTTCCTTGTGCACTTAATCCCTACTTCAACCAGATCACCAAAGTATTCTTTCTCAACATCCAGATTCATCTCCCCAAGGGAAATATGAGTAAATGCTGTTTTCTTTTTTTATTAAATGTTTTCAGTGATATTTTTGTCCCATAATGATGTATCTCTAGCCTTCTATAAAGCTTGATGACCCCCCAAATCCATCTCTGATTCAAATGACGCTAACTTGAAAGAAAAAAACGGATTTGTGCCCTACCTCCTGCTTGCAGATGGTAACTGGAAGAATACTGAACTGAAAGCTTTGTCATTCCTAATTTGTGGCAAGCATGCCTAGAAATGAGGTGGAGTGTGAGGAGGAAAGTGAGTGAGAGACATGTCAATCTCAACCGGCCCTGGGACATGCTACAGGTTTCCAAGGCTAGAGGAATCAGGGACCAGGACGGTACATACTGTATTTGTATATGGCACCAATAGAAGTGCCACAGTTGCCTTCAGGAAAGGGCAGCATGCCAGGGAAACAGGGTTGAGTTGCCTAATTCAGGGCTGCCAACACACAATGAAAGAAGGGTTCTGCGAAAAAATTTTCTGCTGCCAGATCAAGACAAACAAACAAAAATAAAAATATCTCTCTGATTCCTTCCTCTACCTCTACTTGTGGAACAAAAGCAAAGCCTATTAATAGTAAACATCTATTTTTATCCATATTTACTAAATGATTTTTTAAATGATCCCTTTATCTCTCATAAAACCCACCTCTAATCCCAATGCCAAAAACCAACCAACCAAACAGAAATACCACAAATCTTTCTCTATAAGAATGAACGAGTGACAAAAGAAAGGTCAGACATTTTAAAACTATGTTTAAGTTAATATTTGCAAATTATTCATCCGACAAAGGCCTAACATTCAGCATCTATAAGGAATATAAACGAATTTACAAGGGAAAAACAACCCCATTAAAATGTGGACAAAGGCTGGGAACGGTGGCTCCTGCCTGTAATCCCAGCACTTTGAGAGGCTGAGGGGGGCGGATCACAAGGTCAGGAGATCAAGACCATCCTGGCTAACATGGTGAAACCCTGTCTCTACTAAAAATACGAAAAATTAGCCGGTCATAGTGGCAGGCACATAGTCCAGCTATTCAGGGAACTGAGGCAAGAGAATCAATCACTTGAACCCGGGAGATGGAGGTTGCAGTGAGCAGAGATCGTGCCACTGCACTCCAGCCTGGGTGGCAGAGCGAGACTTCGTTTCAGGAAAAAAAAAAAAAAAGTGGACAAAGGACATGAACAGACACTTCTCAAAAAAAGACATACATTCTTCTAACAAACATATGAAAAAAAGCTCAGTATCACCGATCATTAGAGAAATGCAAATTAAAACCACAGTGAGATACCGTCTTACACCAGTCAGATTGGCAATTATTAAAAAGTAAAAAAAAATAACAGATGCTGGCGAGGTTGCAGAGATAAAAGATCACTTACATACTGTTGATGGAAGTGCAAATTAGTTCAATCATTGTGGAAAATAATATGGCGATTCCTCAAAGAGCTAAAAGCAGAACTACCATTCAACTCAGCAATCCCATTACTGGGTATACACCCAGAGGACTAGAAACCATTCTACCGTAAAGATACATGCATGTGGATTTTCATTGCCGCACTACTCACAATAACAAAGAAATGAAATCAATCTAAATGCCCATCAATGTCAGAATGGATAAAGAAAACGTGGTACATATACACCATGAAATATTACACAGCCACAAAAAAGAACGAAATCATGTCTTTTATGGGAACGTGGATGAAGCTGGAGGCTATCATCATTAGCAAACTAACACAGGAAAAGAAACCCAAATACTGCATGTTCTCACTTATAAGTGGGAGCTATAAGTGAACACTATGAAGGAAATAACAGATACTGGGGTCCACTTGTGGGGGAAGAGAGGAGGGAGAGCAGCAGAAAAGATAACTATTAGGTACTGAGCTAAATACCTGGGTGATGAAATAATATGTATAACAAACCCCCGTGACCCATGCTTATCTATATAACAAACCTTCATATGTATCACCAAATCTAAAATAAAAGTTAAAAAAATAAAAACTATGTTTAATAAATAATTTAATGAATGGTGATTAAATTAATGTAAAGCTAATGAATCAAAGCAAATTTATTAGTACTATAAAAGAGATACTAGAATAAAAATGAGAAAAACTAGAGAAAAACCTGCAATTGGTATTCTCCCAAAATGAGAATAGAAATTAGTATAATCATTAGATGCTATATCTGAAAAAGTTGAGCACAAAAAAGGAAAAAAATCAGAATTTAAAAATTTCTATAATTGTTACATGAAAATGACTCTCAATTTAAAACTGTCATGAAGGCAATGAAAAACATTAAAATTCAATAAAATTTATTTATTAGTGAAAGGAGTAAGAAACACAAGACTTCCTAAAGAAACATATTTGATGGGAATGCCACAAAAACCTTAATCGGTGAAGGCAGAGAAAAGCACAAGGTTTCTTCCTTGAGCCATAGAGAAATGGAGAAAGAGAGGCTATGGTAGTCACTAGTGATTTTCACTAAATAGTTATAATTCTCTGTTAAGAGTTCACAGATAAAATCAAGGATATCCAGTTAAACTTGAATTTCAGACAAAAAACTAATTGCTTAGGTGTAAGTATGCCTGAAATATTGCACAGGGCACATTTATTCTAAAATTTATTTATTTATATGAAATTCAAATTTAACTGAAAATCCTGTATTTTTATTTGCTAATTTCTGGCAACTACTCTCTGTCTTCTGTGTATAGTGGAATCACATTTCCCTACCTCTTCAAGAAGTTGAGTATGGATCAGGGGACTTGCTTTGGCCAATGAAATGACAGTGCAAGGTATTTGAGTCACTTCATATGGGAAATTGCTAAGAGCTGGTGAACAATTTTATAGAGAAGAATGACCAACTAGTCCACCTCAGGCAATCAGTATGAGGGGGAAATAAGCCTTTGTAGTTTTAAAGCACTGAGATTTGGGGGTTGTTATTTCAGCATAAGTGGATAGTATCATGACTAGATATACAAGTAAAGATTAAAGGTGGGAAAATAGGCATGTATATATGTAAGATTGAAAATAAACTTCTATTTAGAATTTACTGACCAGACTAAGTCACAGACTTCACCCAAGGTTAAGGGGAGGTACAATCCTACCATGTTAAGGGGAGGTACATAGAAGAGGAAAAAAAGCAGAAATATGGTGAACAATACAAATATAACTACACAGAAACATAAGGGCACAGTGGGAGAGAAAAAAAAAATTCTAAGTAAAAAGATCTTCAAATTTGATAGCAATAATAAAAGTAAAAATGTAAATTTTAATATATGTTAATAAAACAATAAATAGCATTTAAAATGAGACGAAGCCTATTTTCAAAAAGCAAACACATTTCGAAAATGTGACTGACATGACTGGTGGCCAATCCAATATTCATGGTCTTTCTTTTCTTATTATGGGAGACTTAGTTTTATTTATTTATCTATTTTGTGGTTGCTAGGAGGTAATATGTGCATCTGGTTTTATTCTCCAGCCTCTTTTTCAGAGAAGAGTTGTCATGTGACATAGTTCTGACCAATAGGAAGTGAGTAGAAGTCCCTGGGTGGGACCTCAAAATGGTGCAAAGTCGGCAGGCACATGCTTTTTGTCCTTCCCATTCTTTTTAGCTGGAGTACATTTATAATACTGCCACAGCCAATTTACAACAGTAAGCAAGAGCCTAAAAACTGTGATGGATGTGTAGAAAGAGAGAAGCAGCTTGAGTGTCAACTTCTTTTAATATGAGAAAAATAAAATCTTTTTATTTAAGGCACTGTATGATGGAGAGTCTTTTAATTGAAGCCAACTAAATTCTTAACATACACACAGTTTAAAAAAAAAATATTTAAAACACCAAATGAAAATGGGCAAAGTATATCTATACGCACATTTGCTTTCACAAGTCCCAATTAAAACTTATAATAAAATGAGGAAATACCTTATATTCACAATGGATTGGGGGCGAGGTTTTGGGGAATTATAACTATGCCTTACTGGTGGGATTGTACTCTTGCTCCATACTGGTAAAAGTTATTTTGGAGACTACACAGGAAGCATTTTACAATGTACAGAAGTTTATGCCAAGCAATTCCACTTCTAGAAGTTTGTCCTATGGAAACGCATAGGTATTTCAGTTAGTGTTCTGAAAGCCTTTATAAGGTTTTATAGTAAAACCGTTAAAACAATGTGTCTAAATATCGAGGTTGGTTGCATCCATCAGAATAATTTTATATAATTAAACTTATTCCAGAATCTTATACATAAATATATAAATTAGATAAATTTGCAGCTGTCATGATTGTGTTAACATATAAAAGCCCAGGATATATACGATATACATCACCAACAACACAGGTATGTATGCAAATATTTCGTTAGCATACATAGAGTTTCATTAGCCTATATGCAACTTGTTTTTATAAAATTAATATGATACCCTGCCATTTTAGCACATTCACATTTACCACAATCCTTATTAATAGCTTTCTACTATTTCTTATAGTCTTTCACACAAAATTTTACGGTTGCTTGTAGTCTTATCTATTATAATTCATCTTGCTATTTGTGCTTACTTCTATTGCTTTTAGTTTTTCATTCCTTTTCCCACCCTGAGGTCAGATTTGGTCAAAAACAGTTTAATTTTTTGACCCGATTCTTTAACACTGCTAGAATGTAGGGCACAGTCTGAGGTTAAAATGAAGTGTGTTTTGTTTGTTTAAATTAACATGTTAACCAATTTCCTTTGCAAAGTTCACTGAATTCGATATCTGTATACAAGCCTTTGTATGGGCATGTGTTAAGCCACAGATCTGAAAGTTAGACATCTGAATAGAGTGATATAACCTTTCAGTATTCCTCCAAGGGGACTTTATGCACTTGTATAAGTGGTCAGAATTTGCCGTATCACATTTGTAAGATAAAAGCATCTCCTGTTTTTTTTTTTTTGTTTTTTTGTTTTTTTTTAATGAGAAGGCTATTGAGGGCCATACATCTGTCAGTGTTACATGTGATAGAACACTAAATAACTGCATTTGACTAGAACTGTCAAAACAGGATAATGGATGGCTTATCTAGATGGATCAAATTGTGACAAGACTTTCTGTTTCCTCAGGAACCACCTTTCCTCACTTTATTCTAAAGCCCAAAGGATGCATGAGAGTGTTAGATGAAATATAATCAGAGAAGACTGAATAAGAGAAAGTGAGC
This sequence comes from Mandrillus leucophaeus, assembly GCF_000951045.1. Taxonomy (NCBI): domain Eukaryota; kingdom Metazoa; phylum Chordata; class Mammalia; order Primates; family Cercopithecidae; genus Mandrillus; species Mandrillus leucophaeus. The sequence continues at coordinate 3,042,419 of NW_012098876.1, read as the reverse complement.
TGAGGGAAAAAATAAAGACATATTCCCAAGGTTGCCTTTGATCTTCAAAAGGCAAAATGCCCTTTGGATCAGAGAGCTGCAGGACAAGGCTTGGGAAGTAGAACCCAGCACAAGCTAGCTACCACTTGTGTGAAGCCAATTGGAGTACTCTAGGTATATTCAGAGCTGCCTGCATTTCATATTCTGAAAAACTCCTCCACTAAAGGTGGTGGTATTCTCCTTTTCATTTTTCTGTTCATTTCCAAACTCATGACTCTAACTTTGACTCCTGTGTAGCCACAATTTGTCCCTCCGGCCACAGAGGTCACCATCACAAGCCTGAGGTGACATGATGAGACACTATTTAGAAGTCATGCTTTTAATTGAGAGCCCTGCCACAGTCCCAGTCAGCCCTGACATCATAGGGTGTTAGGGAGGAACTGCTTTTGAAGTAGCTGAAAGGTCATTTCTTCCCAGACAAGGCTTTCTGAAATTACAGCCTGGGAGGAAAATGGCCTCATGCCAATTTTAATACATGTTCAAACTCAAGGTTCAGCCTCAGAGGCCCAGAAGATAGGAATAGAGGGGAAAAAAAAATGTGCCTTTGATGACTGTTCTTTCTTTTCCCTTTTGCCTTGTTATTTTACTCTGCTTGGGAACTGAAAATATTTCTTACAGCTAGCCAGAGAGGAAATGGTGAATATACAGCACTGCCGTTTTTTTACTTGGGTTTACGGATTTTGCTAACTTCAAATCTAAATTATTAAATTATAGACAATGAAAGAAATAACTAAAATAATTATAGTTTTAGCATTTGGGCAGTATCCTCAAAGGTACTAGCTTTTATTTCAATTGTTTTTCTTTTTTTTTTTAAACTTACTATGTGGCCAGGTACTGTGTCTCGAAGAACAAAGAAGAAATAAGACATAGTTCTTGCCATCTCAAATATTTCAGTCTGGTATTGTATAGGAAGAAAGTTAAATTAAGCATTTCATATGTTAGTTAAATAGAAATGTTTCTGTTATTTCAGAGTATCATCTAAAGTCCTCGAATTAAGAATAATAGTGGCTAAGCAACCCCACATTAGAAAGTAAAACGCTAAGCCATCTCTGCAGCACCTGTAAATTGGAGAAGTCATAAGCTAGCTATACCATTTGTTTGGAAAACTGGAAATTTCGTTAAAAATTAAAATACACTTAACCTATGGCCTAGCAATTTCTCTCCTGGATATTTATCTAAAAAAATGAAAACATGTGCCCATACATAGACTGTTATGCAAATGTTCACAGCAGCTTTGTTCATAATAGCCCAAAACTGAAAACAAACTAAATATACATCAACATGTGAATGGATAAACAAACTGTGGTGTATCAGTAAAATGGAAAACTATTCAGCAATTAAAAAGTGAACAAACTACTGAAAAACACAACAAAACAAAGCTAAGCAAAATAATTCTCAGAAGCATTATGTTTAGGAACAGAAGGCAGACAACAAAAAATATATATCCCATGATCCCATGTATATGAAATGCTAGACTGGGTAATCAAATATGATAGAAAGCAGATTAGTGGTTGCCTGTGGTTAAGAGAATGGGGTTAAGTAGACTGGGGATTAATTGACAAGGGGCATGAGAGAAATTTTGGAGCATGGAAATATTCTATACTGCAACTGTGGTGGTGGTTACAAGGTTGATTACTATAACTTTCAAATGGGTACATTTTAATGGTATATAAAATGTATTTTAATAAACTTGTATTTTTAAATAGGTAGTTATGCCAATATTAGTTCTCCAAGTTATATGAGAAAAAGGCTAATAATTCATTAGCAATTTGGAAAATTAGAAGATTCCTTTAGAGAGAGACCATTGTTGTAGAAGGTGAGGTATTTCCTCTTATCATAAGCCAACTGATCAGAAACTTTGAGGAAACTACTCACTTAACCTGATATTCCGTAGAGATTGTGGAATGTAATGGCTGATAGCTTATGAGTGAAGTATCTATATCTGAGAGGATGGGCAGAGTGTCCTTCTGGGCTGTAGAATTAAGAGGCACGGTTGCTGTGGGAAGATCCTCTACTTCCAGAGTTTGATGAGTCAAGGATGTGTGTTTCCTTCCTGAAGGCCTGATGTGGATCTCATAGAGAATAACTAAACTTGGAGTGTCTTAGAAGCAAGTCTGTCCATGAGGAGCTGCTAAAGGAGTGGGCCATAACAATTCAGTGGCTGGGATAGGTGTCGGTGTTAATTAGTCATCTAGAAAAAGCCAAACTGTGAGATGTAGATACCCACAAAAATGCCCTAGAGAAGAGTCAAGGTTTGCTTTTGGACGTAGAAGTATTTCAGAAACTACTAGGTTATCAATGTACCTCACAAGTAAGCTGCATCTGTACCATATCTCTTCTTCACCAACCCCGTCACCAGCGAAGAAACAAAAGTGGCACAAAATGAGAAGAAGAATAGAAGACTGTGCTAGGCCATTTATGAGAATCAGACTCAGAGAATGAGATATGATCATGGAAGCAGAGGTCAGAGTGATGCAGGACCATAAGCCAAGGAATGCAGGCACCCTCTTGAATCTGGAAAAGGCAAGGAAACAGATTCTTCTCCAGCGTCTCCAAAGGAACACAGTCCTGCTGGCCTACTGTGGACCCCTGACCTCCAGAACTTCAAGATGATAAATTTGTATTGTTTTAATAATCCACTAAGTGGCTTTTTTGTAATTCATTATAGTAGCAATAAGAAACTAATACAAGAGATAGCCTAGATTTTCTAATATTGCAAGTATATGCAACACAAAAATCTAGATAGCCTAGATATTTTTATAATATTGCAAGTATATGCAACACAAAACAGTTTTACTTGAAAAAAAAAAAAAGCTGTTTTACTATCTGGGTTCCAAATTTTTGGAACATATTTGTTTCATGTTTCATAAAGTTAGTTGGAAGTCTATATCCATTATGCACTTTACTGAAGATGCTTTCCCTCATCTCCCAGTTCTCCTTCCCCCGTTCCCCCACTATAGGCTCTCAATTTCTCCTTTATAGCACATATCAGAGTCATAATTTTGTAAACTTTTTATAAATTTTGATGAACATGCCTTTTCTACTAGAATGTAAGCCCCAGAGGGTCAGAGATCACATATAGTACTATTTTGTTTCATTTTGCCTTGTTTTGTCTACCACTGAATCTCCAGGACTCAATGTTGTGCATATAGGAGACACTCAATACATACTTGTTGAGTAAATTAAAACTGACTGAATAAATGCATTCTGCATTTCCTGCCTACTGATATCTTCAGAGGGAGTGAGAAATAGATATTGTATATTGTCATTGTGTAAACTTCTGTTTGTGGTGCATGGGTTGTAAGACTCAGAAACCATTATAGAAACTATAAGGACACACTACACCAGTCAACAGAACAACTGTGAATCTGATCCATAGAGCCAACCACAAGGTGGCAAGAATACAGCCCAGTGAAAGCAGCTTGTCTTTGGAAGGTTCTTAATATCAGCACACTCTATCAGGAATCTTTTTTTTTTTTTCTAGGATGAAACACTTTTTAAAGGAGCAATAATTTACTAACTTAAAATGCTAACATGACATCAAGAGTTCATCTCATCACTCTTCCTGGCTCAGGGTCAAAATATTAAACTCCTTCTAGGCAAGAATCCCTTATCCAAGAAACCTTAAGCGAAAGACATTAAATAGCCTAACTCAGTAACTCTTTGTCTAACTTTGTGCCCATCAAAACTTGGCTGAGCTATAAGACAGACATTGAGAAACACACCTTTAAAGATATGTAAGAATGTTAGAGGGAAGTTGAGGCCTAGAAATTGAAGAAAACCACTTGGGCCAAAGGAGAGCAGGTGATGTTGGTACCCTTTCTTTGTCACCTCCACATTCATCATTCCCATGAATAGCTAACCAACAGCTTCTACCTGTCACTGTATTCCTAAGGGCTTTCTCTGGCCTCTGTACCCTGCTGGCACATGCACACACACACACACATTCACACACATACACGCACAAACACAAACACACACAACAGGCCAGATAAGACAGAGGTAACTATCTGGAGCAGCACTCAACCAATGATTGATGGATGTTGCTGAATAAATGCCCTAGTCCCCTTACTCCTTGGTTGGGGATAGCTGAGGCATGGTCTATGCTGTCTTCCAAAGTTCCAGCCTTCAGTTTCCCATAGCATGTGCTCATCCTTATGGGCTTGCTTTCCTTCTATGTCCTACTTTCATACTCCCCTACTGGTGCCTCCTGGGGTCACTGCAAGACTATGAAGGGTATCAGATTTTACTCTACTTGCAAGGTAATAATTAGCTTAGCACAATATCATGGAAGCTGGTAAAAGATACGAGATTCCTGGGTCAGATACAAAGGGATGTATTACAGCAATAACAGTGACCAGAGCATTAGTGCACGAGCTTGTTTTCCAAGCCCCAATCCTCACAGTGTGACACCAAGAAAACCAGGTGACACCTGCACACTCAGGTCATGTTATAGGAGATGAACCTTCACTTCAAAGTGAGACATCTTTACTATATTGGAAAGTAAAAAGACAAGGCAAACCAAAATAAATCAAAGGCATTCTTGCTCTGTGAAGGGAGACATTATCTCCGTCTCCCAAGGTTGTTTGCTATATAAACAACCTTGAAAAGATAGTCCAGATGAAAGACAGTGGCTCGGCTCACAAGATGTATAGAAATGTGAGATGCCTGTGGAGAAATGTCTTCCAACAATCTCTTTCCAAATAAACTGCTTGTGCTTAAATCCTTCTCTCAGACTCTGCTTCTGGGGGAATTCAACCAAAGAAACAGAGCAGGAAGTAACTTTTTAATGTCCTATAAATTGTATTATTATTATATCTCTTCTTGATCTTAGTTTCTTAGAATCCTCATTTTGAAGTTACTGCATAATGACTTTGAGTCTCGTGCATAATCTGAACCTCAATTTCTACTTCTGTAAGGGGAACTAATGGGTAATAGGAGGGTAATGAATATCATAGGTGATGATGCACCTAGAAATAATTTTGAACTTGAAGCACTATATATTGATTGGCAGATAATCATAATCTTGAATATTGTTTTACTATTACCTATGAATAAAAATTAAATCTTGGATTTTTATATTTTTAATTTCTGAGACTTACTTTCAGTTCTAAAAAAAATTACCTTATCAGATTTCAGGCCAAAAAAATATGTAGGGTAATTTCTTTCTGAAATTGGAAAATGAGCCAAATCTGCAAGGCTTCCCTCTGCCCTTTCAGTGACTCTTGACTGTCATTCCCATCCTTCTCCTACTTCTGCCCCAACTAGGCCTAGACACATCGTACCAAACCCTGGTTGTTGCAGCTCTTAAATGATCTGGCCAACCCAGATTCCAACTGAAGTAACAGTGGAACAGTCAGCCTGCATGCTTGATACTTCCTCCTGCTAGGTGTTAACAGCTTGTCAAGGCTGAGCAGATCAGACCGGTAGACAATGACATCAATATGCCAATAGGCCCCTGCTTTCCTCCATCTGCTGTAAAAGGTGCATCAGCAGCATTTGTGTTGTGGGATAGAGAGCTCAAGGCTCATCCTAAATTCCCCTGTCTTACTCACACTTTCCTTCAGGGATCCACGTTTCTGAGACTTGAAGTTCAGAGCAACTTAAATCACTATCTGCCCAAACATGTTGACTTTTGCCAATATTTATTTTTCCTTCCTTCTTTCCTCCCTGCCTCCCTCCCTTCTTGTTTTCCTCCCTTTTTCCCTCCCTCCCTTCTCCGTCTCTCTTTTAAATTCAAGTGTGTGAAGAATAAGTAGATAGCAGCAACTATGGGGGCTGGGAAAGATGACTCTGGCACAGAAAAAGCAACCTAGGGCAGGTCAATTTCCCCATCTCTCATTCTCTCATATAAATATACGATATAAGAATACAGTATATGTATAATATATGTGTAATATCTTTTTTATAATAAACAGTAAATTTTCTAGAATATTTTATTATTTATATGGTAATATGAATAGCACAGATACTCATGAATTCATCAGCTTATATATAAAACATTTATAGTCAGATTTATATGCTCTACTAAATGACTATATTATGTAATAAAGATATATTTGTTAAAAATACTAGAAAATTTGAGTTTTTCTAGTATTTTCTTCGTAAATTAAAATTTACAAAGTTATAACATGGACTATAATGACTACAATTGTAGCAAGAGCAGTGGTAGTAGTTAATAATAACAATAGCAGCACTTTGAGTTCAGTTAATCTTCCTGTGACTTACATATATTATATCATGGAATCCTAATGACAATTCTATGAAGGAATAGTATTTTCCTCATTCATATAAATGAGGAAACTAAAGTTTAGAGTTATAAAATAACTCAGTTCTATCAAGGTCACCTACCATGTAAGTGGTAAATATCAGATTAAAACACAAATTTGCTTTATTCTAAAATCCTCTGCTCTTAACCACCAAAAAGGCAGTTAATAGCACCTGTCTTCCATTTTAATCTCATTTTTGGGAAGAACAGGTTTATCTATGGTCATTTGATTTGGCGAAATTTATGAAGTCACAAGAAGGAAAATATCAGTTCCCAGATTAAGAAATCTATATAATTTCACCCTTTTTAAATAAAATACAATCCACTTGGAGTAACCTAGTAAAACATTTTTGTCTGATGTAATCATTTCTAGATATTAATGATAGAAAAGCATTTTAGAGGGCAGAAAAAGTGGCAGACCACCCACAAGAACTCTTGGATATTGGTGTACTTACCCTTAAAAGGAATTTTGATATATTCACAAAATTCTGATGAATTTGAGAGCATTCTGATGCTAATGCTCACTCAAAACCACCATCACCAACTGCACGTGCTTCAAATAACCACATCAGGACAAACAGAGACAAATGCATATTCTATTAAAATCCCAATGTTCTTCTTTTGCTAATTTTAAGAAATAGAATACAATCGTAAGGTAATTGTTGGAAGTGATTTTAGAAATCAGCCAAACAGGATGGCATGTACCTATAGTCCCACCTACTCAAGAGACTGAGGCAGGAGGATTGCTTGAGCCCAAGAGTAAACAAGGCCACCTTGAGCAATGTAGTGAGATCCCCATCTCCAAAAGAAAAAAAAATTGTCTTACCTAGGCCACTTTTGAGGCTGAGGTGGGAGGATCTGTTGAGTCGGGGAGGTCGAGGCTTCACTGAGCTGTGATCATGCCACTGCACTGCGCTCCAGCCTGGGCAACGGAATGAGACCCTGTCTCAAACACACAAAAAGAAAGGCATAGACTCTTGTTTATAACAAGTGAACCAAAGATATTCAAGGGCAAAGCTAATCACCTCTTTCATCCATCCTTCTCTCCAATGACATTCTACTGAAAGGATCACTAGCAATGGCTGAGTACGTGTTTTCATTCTTTCATCCTTAAAAGTAATAGCCAGGATACATACATATATACACACACACACATATATATACATGTGTACATATATATGTGTGTACATATATACATATCGAGTTATAAAATAACTCAGTTCTATCAAGGTCACCTACCATGTAAGTGGTAAATATCAGATTAAAACACAAATTTGCTTTACTCTAAAATCCTCTGCTCTTAACCACCAAAAAGGCAGTTAATAGCACCTGTCTTCCATTTTAATCTCATTTTTGGGAAGAACAGGTTTATCTATGGTCATTTGATTTGGCGAAATTTATGAAGTCACAAGAAGGAAAATATCAGTTCCCAGATTAAGAAATCTATATAATTTCACCCTTTTTAAATAAAATACAATCCACTTGGAGTAACCTAGTAAAACATTTTTGTCTGATGTAATCATTTCTAGATATTAATGATAGAAAAGCATTTTAGAGGGCAGAAAAAGTGGCAGACCACCCACAAGAACTCTTGGATATTGGTGTACTTACCCTTAAAAGGAATTTTGATATATTCACAAAATTCTGATGAATTTGAGAGCATTCTGATGCTAATGCTCACTCAAAACCACCATCACCAACTGCACGTGCTTCAAATAACCACATCAGGACAAACAGAGACAAATGCATATTCTATTAAAATCCCAATGTTCTTCTTTTGCTAATTTTAAGAAATAGAATACAATCGTAAGGTAATTGTTGGAAGTGATTTTAGAAATCAGCCAAACAGGATGGCATGTACCTATAGTCCCACCTACTCAAGAGACTGAGGCAGGAGGATTGCTTGAGCCCAAGAGTAAACAAGGCCACCTTGAGCAATGTAGTGAGATCCCCATCTCCAAAAGAAAAAAAAATTGTCTTACCTAGGCCACTTTTGAGGCTGAGGTGGGAGGATCTGTTGAGTCGGGGAGGTCGAGGCTTCACTGAGCTGTGATCACGCCACTGCACTGCGCTCCAGCCTGGGCAACGGAATGAGACCCTGTCTCAAACACACAAAAAGAAAGGCATAGACTCTTGTTTATAACAAGTGAACCAAAGATATTCAAGGGCAAAGCTAATCACCTCTTTCATCCATCCTTCTCTCCAATGACATTCTACTGAAAGGATCACTAGCAATGGCTGAGTACGTGTTTTCATTCTTTCATCCTTAAAAGTAATAGCCAGGATACATACATATATATACACACACACATATATATACATGTGTACATATATATGTGTGTACTTATATACACGTATATGAAGGAATAGTATTTTCCTTATTTATATAAATGAGGAAACTAAAGTTTAGAGATATAAAATAACTCAGCTCTATCAAGGTCACCTACCATGTAAGTAGTAAATATCAGATTAAAACACAAATTTGCTTTACTCTAAAATCCTCTGCTCTTAACCACCAAACAAGGCAGTTAACAGCACCTGTCTTCCATTTTAATCTCATTTTGGGGAAGAACAGGTTTATCTATGGTCATTTGATTTGGCAAAATTTTTGAAGTCACAAGAAGGAAAATATCAGTTCCCAGATTAAGAAAACTATGTAATTTCACCCTTTTAAAATAAAATGGTATATATATACACACATATGTACATATATATGTGTGTACATATATATACATATCTATGTATGTATATATGCTGGTGAAATATGTATACACACATACAAATAAGTTTTTGCTTGGTGGTTTTCACAAAATTAAAAAATACTGTTTTTCACTTTGGCAAACTTAAAAAAAAAAAAACAGTTTATCAAGGATGGACATTCATACCAGCCATTAGCTATAGATCAAACTTTTTTCAATTTCTTTAGGCATATATGCACATAAACTACATTTTTTAACCAAAAAAAGTGTTCATAGAATAAATGCGAAAAAAATTTTAAGTATACACTTTCTCTCTCTCTCTCCCTCTTGGTTTACTTTTCCCTTCCTATGCTTGTCTCTGTTTACTTTACTCATCCCCCCACACCATCCTCAAGCTGTGTTTAGGCTAATTTGTGTTAGTTTCTTATATTCATAATCATATAAAATCTATATATGGATACACATACATAAAAATATTATATATCTAAATTAATTTAAAATTAATTTTATTGTATATATTTGAATTTCACAACATGATATAGGATACACGTACATAGTAAAATGGCTACTACGGTGAAACAGAATAACATATCTATCATCTTAGTTACTTTCATAGTCAGTGATTTTGAGTAATACCGTGATTATTTTACTCTATTTCATGTTTTTATTGTATTTTTAAATAGTATGAAGTATTCAAAACATAGCAAGTCTGAAACATAAAACATACACATTGTTTTCCCTAGAGACAATCACTATTACTAGTTTCTTGTGTGTGTTTTCCCAGAAATAATTATCCAAACGTAAATGCTAGGGACTATAGGATACTCACTGTTTGTCACTTTAACTTTCCCATGTAATAATATTTCTTGTGATGTGGTGGATCAGAGTGGTGGGAAAAGCTATAGGGAAAGGACGCAAACCTTCTGAAAGGTCAGGTTTTGCAGAGCCCTGGGGGAGAATAGCTGAAAGCAACTGTCCTATAACTCTGAGGCAGAGGGCAAGGAGTAAGTACAAGGGAGTGTAGGGAAATTTATGTTAAACAGGCTTGTTTATTTATATTGACCAGGAACTGACCTTTGACCATCCACGCCCATGCACGAGACGTTCCCTGAAAGGGGAACAGTAAATGTTAATTACCTACAGGTTGCGTTTGCTGCAGGTTTTCAGCATTGCGCCTGCACTGAGTAAAAGCAAGCAGCTCCAGCTTCTTGGGGCTGATCTGTGGTCACGAGCGCCAGGCAGTCACCTAGTTGTTCTTATGCTGCACACCTGTGTCTGAGTACTCATTTCATCAGCCGGCCAGGGTCTGCAGGACACACCCGGCACTTGTGTATGGAGTAGCTTTATTCACTTTACTGGCTGCATAATATTTCAACATACGGATGTACCAGAACTTATTTAGCTAGTCCCATATGGCTAAAATTTTCTTGTTTACAAACTCTAGCTCTTCCTAAAGTGTAGCATTTAATATTGTCCAAATGATATTATGTACATGTGTGAAAGAATGCTTGAGGAATAAATTCCTAGAACTGGAATTGGTATGTCAAAGTGCACATGCTTTTAAAATGTTGAATAACTAGTTTTTAGAAGATCTTAGGTGAGAAATCAGATATTAAGATTTCTTCCACAGTGCTATTTCAGACTCAAAAAATTCAGTCTTCCCTGAAGAAATTGGAATTTTGCCTGGCACAGAAATCAAGGCTAGGATTTCCCTGAGATGGGAAAAAATCCCTATTAAACTCGCCTCCTCTTGTGATCCTCTAAATATTTCAGCGGGATGAGGAAAGGGGCAAAAGCCCTATCCAGCAGGCAACTGGTTAAGGCTGAGTTGTGTGTGGGTGACCGGAGAAGGTCTAGTTATTTTCAGGCACCAGAACTTAGGAACCTGAGAAAGGAACTGACTTTTCTATACAGATGAGTGGTTTGTGTCTCACAGAAGGACCAGGTTTTACTATTCAAATCAGAACGAAGAACCACAAGAACCAAAGCCGATTAATTAAGAGTTTTCTCTGACTTTACAATGAGCTATGAGTTTCTTTTATTTTTATCTTTCACTCATCCTCTTCTTCCCCCTATGTAGCTCTCTGTATTTCAGTTCCAAAGTGTGACTACTTGGTTGAATTTTTTCTGATAGGATCAGAGCCATCTGCTTATCAACGTGTTAGATTCAGAAGACTATTCTTTTTGCATGTTATTCCTTCACAGAAGCAGAAATATTTCACTTTTGCTCTGTCGCAGCTTCTGTTACCGGATTGACATGCTTTCTGCCAACTGCCAGAACATGTTTTTCTTTGTCCTTTTTCTTCTTTGTTTTTCCCCTAGCAGTGCAGCAATAATCTTAATGTGCTGTTGTGTTTGAATGGTCAATTTAGGCTGACTATTAAAATAAAATAGCACATTATAAAACTACATTGATGAGTGCCCTCCAAATGGTAGATGCCATGGAGATAGTGTTCTTTTAAAGGGACAAGAGAGCCTGGGGCAATATGACTGTGTTATACCATCATCCCCAAACACAGTTTGTTTTTTACCTTTTCTGTTGGTTTCTGCTTGCTGAGATACCCAATTCCGGGCGGCCACTGAAGGGGCAGCACTAAATGAGAGTGTAAGCCTATTATCCAGTGTGCAGTTCCCTGTTATCCCAGCACTGCCTCACCAGAAAGAACTGGAGAAACAATTTTCTGTAGGGAATCTCCAAGTTTTTGTATGCCCTTAGGCAGAACACCAGAGTTTGTTGTTGTTGTTGTTGTTGTTGTTGTTGTTTGAGACAGGATCTCACTCTCACATCCAGGCTGGAGTACAGTGGTATGGTCATACCCCACTGCAACCTCCAACTCTCAAACAATCCTCCCACTTCAGCCTCCTGAGTAGCTGGGACTATAGACATGTGCCACCACACCTGGCTAATTTTTATTTTTGTATTTTTTGCAGAGATGGGGGTCTCACTATGTTGCCCAGGCTGGTCTCAAACACCTGGGCTCAAGCCATCCACCCGCCTCAGCCTCCCAAAGTGCTGGGGTTACAGGCATGAGCCACTGTGTCCAGCCCAGAAGTATCTTTATGTTAATATAGATCTAGGAGAAACAGCAACATTCATCCCTTGTTGGTTCTAATTTAGAAACCAAGTAAGAATTAAGCAAAATGAGAATAGATTATATTTTCACCATCTCCAACTCATTTTTTAGTTCCACTTTCTTTTTTTTTGAGACGGAGTCTCACTCCGTCGCCCAGGCTGGAGTGCAGTGGCCGGATCTCAGCTCACTGCAACCGCTGTCTCCCGGGTTCAAGTGATTCTCCTGCCTCAGCCTCCCAAAGAGCTGGGATTACAGGCATGCGCCACAACGCCCAGCTAATTTTTTTGTATTCTTAGTAGAGATGGGGTTTCTCCATGTTGGTCAGGCTGGTCTCAAACTCCCGACCTCAGGTGATCCACCCGCTTCGGCCTCCCAAAGTGCTGGGATTACAGGCGTCAGCCACTGCGCTGGGCCGAATGTGAGCAATTTTAAAGGGGACCTAACATGAACTGCCCACGGGGGTAGGGGGGTGAGCAGATGAGGGCTCCACATGTTAGCTTGGTGCCTTATCTACCCAGCTGGTTCTGCTGACACTTTCCTCTTCCTCTCGGGCAGGTAGACTTTGGATTATAAATAGACGGTTAATCTCTTCAGGAAACCTCCTGCTGGCCGAGAGTTCTTTTCTGTGGCTCCTAAGCACACAGTTAGAACTTGCCCTATAGGGAATGTCTGGTGAAGGGGCGGTAAAAGGCTGTATTTGCATTTCTGAAGGGCTAAGTAGGAAGTGGGGTAAAGGAGGAAAAAGAGAGAGAGAAAATAAACTATCTCTTAGAAAAATGGGGGTAGTCCAGATGACTAAGCTCTGATTTTTTCTTATCTTGCCCACATTCCTAAGGGGTCTGGGAAGTCATGCCTTACAAACCATAAATTCTCATCAGTTGTTTTTATTTAACCATATAGATCATGACTTACTTTCCAATCTGCCTCTGGCATAACAAGACAAAGGAGAAAATCAAAATATTTTACCCCCAAAAATGTGACAAAGGAGAAAATCAAAATATTTTACCCCCAAA